>NC_065547.1:31615072-31920037 GCF_022605725.1 Anthonomus grandis grandis | reverse complement strand
CGCTATCTTAGACCTTTAAGAATTTTCTGTGCTTTGTGACTTCGTTGTCAAATCTAACTTCAGCTGATTGTTACGTATGTCTTCTTAACCTAGACCTTACCATTTAAAGGAGCTTATGATTTTGAATTCTATTAATTGTTTTTCGCAATCTGTGAAACTACTCACTATCTTTTCTCTTATCGTAACAGCTCTGAGTTAACACTTGAGTTGCAACCCGTGTCTCATTCGTATCAAGACCTCTTTAAAGAATCACTAATCAGGTAATCTATGACCTTCACTTGCGCTTTGTTGTTCGTGAGTGAGATAAAAAGAGATTTAGGCCATTTGGTTGTGAAATTTCCTGTATGGTAAATTTGGTTGAAAAGCTTTTGATGCTTCTTAAAACTTTCATTATCTAGTAATTTGAACAGTTCAACAGCCACGAAATCTGGTCCAACCGTTTTCTTATCTTTCGAGCTTTTTATTGTTCTAGTAATCTCTTTTATTGTAACCAGATTTATCCTCTGAATGAGCTCTATTATCTGCAAAGAGATTACTAATATATTGTTCAATTTAATTTTTGATGAAATATGTGTATAGCATTAAAAAAATCTTAAATTTAATAAACGAACATATACTTTTCTATAGTTTAACATTTTTTATGTGTATATTTAAAAATATACTTCTTGTTTTTTCTATTAAAACTAATGAAGAAATAGTACTATTTATACAAATATTGCTTTAATATATAACATAATGCCAAAAAAACTATAACTGAAAAGTAAAATTTATTCTATAATAAAACTGATAAAATTATAATAATATAAAAAAATATGCCAAATTGAAAGGAATATTTTCTTCATAACTCCCTAAGAGTTTCGAAAATCGGAAAATCGTCTATCATTTAAGGTTCGAGACCCCCAATAAAACTTGATAAATTCAACTTTTCTTTTACTATTTCCCCCCTTTCGACAACATAAAACAATTGTTTGATGTACCATAAATAAACCGGCGTCTCTATAAAATCAGACGTCGCTGCAAATAATACCCTTTATACAGTTTGCGATCCGTTCGAAATTGAACTTGAGACTCCCCTTTTAAGCCTCTATAAATTTACTATAAAGCGAACTGATATTTTCACTTACTTATTATATGAAATGATGCCTGAGAGAACAAATATTCGTTACCGAAAAGTTCTTATATACAAACGACGTTTGCATAATTTTACGAAAGTTTTTGAGTGAATTTCAGTTTCTCTGATATTTATGATATTGCGATAATGATAAATGTTATCTAAAATTCAGTGATACCCTTTAAGTAATAAGTTAAAAGTAGTTTAAAAAAAGAGTTTAGAAGAATCAGTGTAGATGAGCATAAGAGATAATGTGGAAAGAGTAGCATATTGACGAGTACATTTTTAATTTCAAGTAAATATGTTTATGAACTATAATAAAGTAAATGCGCATTAGCTGGAGTCAGAACAAAAGAACAAAAGTCGACTCGAACAGAAAAGCTTTCCAGATTAGGAATAGCAGAACACGGTCCAATTGCCACAACATACATTGGACAGACGCAAAGATTTTATGAAAGCAGCACGTTTAAAAGAGAAGAAGATTTCTGGAATCAACTTATATCATGCAAAACTAAGGAATCTGCAGCCAGCCCAGTGTTGATATTTCATATTCTTAACATCTGGAGATCCCTACTGTCAGGACACTGCAATGCACTTCACACATGACCGGACGTCACACACCTCTGGTATACAAGCCTATAGAATACTTGTCATTGTTGTTAGTTTACACGCTGGAGTTAACGGCTGGAGATCCTTTCCAACCGATAATATACGTTTGTCTTTTATTCATAAATAGTGGGATATCATATTAGTAATGAAGGATAATCACTTCACGTGGCGAACGGATAACCAACAGAATAAATTGATTATTCAAAAATATGTGAGGGTTGCAGGAGATTTTATTGTGGCACACTCAGTGAAAACTGGTTTTGACGAATTTGTTAATTATATTCTTGATTATAACTACGATATTCTGGGGCTATCAGAAATATGGTTAACATCGAATGAGGACGATAATTTTTTTAGAATACCAGGTAACAAGTTTGTCAGGCGAGATTGAGCTGGAAGAGGGGTGGTGTGGGAATCTATATAAAAAATTAAATTAAAATTTGAGACTAATGATTTTAACATTGCGCAGAATGAATTTGAGTATTAAATTTAACATGAACAAAAAGTCAATTTTATTCATCACAATTTATCGTCCACCATCCTCTAATATTAATCATTTTATTGATTGGATGGAGCAAATATTTGGTTTAACTATTCCTTGCTACGACTAGGTTATATATGTGGGAGATTTCAATATTGATTTTTTAAGGCAAAATACAGCAAAAATCAAACTCCAACAGTTACTTGATATTTTTAATTTAAAGCAAGTCATTACTGAGTCTACACGACATAATTTTACCACAAATACTTCAAATACTTTTTATTGATCTAATAGTAACTAATCAAACCTCCATAATAAAAAAATCGGGCTATATAAATATATTAGAAAATATAACTAGATTTTCCTAATATTAATAGCATTAAACGAATTCAATATAGAAATTACAGAAATATTGATTTAAATCAGTTACATTTGGATGCAAGTCAATTAAATTGGGATCAAATTTATTACACACCTGATATAGATAAGAAAATTGAAATTTTCAATAAAGATACACTGTATTTAAGAAACAGGCATGTGCCTTTTTTAATTAGAAATATACGCCATAAACCATTTACGCCGTGGATTACCAATAATATCAAATTGCTCATGAAGGAAAGGGATAAAGCCCACCGTAAAAGTTTAAAACAAGGAACTGACGCACGCTTGCAATATTACAGACAAATAAGGAATTACACAAAACATGCCATTCTGATGGTGACTCACCGTTAGTTTAGTAAGTGTCCTAATATGTATTAATATTATATACAGAGTTACGAAACAATAACTTTTTTTTGGATAATTAATATTCTTTATAAGAAAAGTTCATAAATGAAGTGTTCGACACTCATGCATTTTAAACCAATGTATTTCCTTCTAAAGAGGTGAAATGTGATCATTTTTTTTTACCAAAATACAAACCAGATGCAAGCATTTCGCAATCTTTGAATTGTTTGTTGATATTCCTTATTCAAACAAAACCCATAAAAAAATCACATTAATTAAAAAAACTTAATACTAAACTCTCGCTTAGATTATTACGTTTAAGTGACATAAAATAAACACATTAGTAGACGACAATAATTGTAAAGCCATAAATGATTCTTGAATCAACTTTTTAGTATCCTCTCTGAATCTTAGCTGATTATCCAATATATCCCGTAAATTCTTTGCAGTTTCTACAAACTTAAGTTTTGTATTATTTATGTGGACCAACTGCCTCTTTTGCCTTTAAAAGCTCCTCTTTGCAGTTAATGCGCTAAACAGAATCAGCACTGTTTCTCAAATAACTATTTCTATACAAAATTCACGTATTTTAATCGAAAAGCTCACTTAGAGTACTTTGAAACAAGCCGATACAATATTTAGTTAAATTTTCCTTTATTTGAACACCGTTATTTTTTAAAATTTTGCGGTATTTTAACGCTACTAGCCGCGACTCACGAAAAACTTTCGTCACTTAGAATTTTGAGATATCTTGTGTTATTTTTGGTATTGCGGTGATGTATTCAAGCCCTTAATTTGTTGTGAAACAAATCTAACATATTCGCCGTCTTCTGCGTCTTTGTGTATATTTCTTCTTTAATATCAACTACACTGATGAAACCTTGCCACGCACTTCTCTTTTAAGTATTTTAAATTCTTACGACTTGAAAATGCACGTTCTTTCTCCCACACGAATAACTTCTTCATCTGCAACTACAATTGACTATTTCTGTACAAATTTTGATGACGTTTTATGCACAGTACTCCCATCTGGTATTTCCGACCATGAAGCTATTCTTGCTAAGATGCCATATAATACTGTATTATCTTCATCTCATTATATGGGAAGAATTTTCAGCAGGAGAAATTTCAATGCTTTTTCTGCTGCTACAGCTTCGGTAAATTAGAATGCACTTGAAACGGCTTCTGACCCACTTACTTTATTTTTTCAAGTTCTGTGTGATAAGATCAATTAGTGCTTTCCTAAAATGAGGCTTAAAACTAAGAAACGAAAACCATGGGTTACAAGATGTCTTAGAATTTTAGCTAAAAACCTCCGTTTTTTGACTAAATTGTGCAAATATACCACAAATGAAAATATCCTTGTATATCATCAGAAATACCGTAGTCTGTACAGAAAGACAATTAAAGCAGCAAAATCTAATTAATATAGGGATCGCTTAAATATGTCATCAAATAGGCAAAGAGAGTATTGGTCGATTATTAATGATTTTAGACATTGCCAGAGAAAAGTATCTGAACCGGAGTTAAGACCTGACATTTTAAACGACTATTATTGTGATATACCTAATATCTTGCTCAATGGCATTCGTAGTAACATTGATTCCTTACACTATCTTCAACAAGTGTCGGTTGAGCATTCATTTTTCTTTCATCCTGTCGATCTTACCGAAGTAAAAAATGAAATCAAACGCCTAAAAAACCATAAATTATCTTGAGCTGATTGATATCTTCGAGGTTGTTACTCTTTTTGCCTGATTCAGCCTTAAATGCTTTAGTTTCTGCCATAAATAATTCTTTACATATTGGCATTTTTCCCTCATGTTTAAAAGAGGCAGTGATTATCCCTCTTCATAAGGGTGGAGATTTGGATCAGCCTTGTAATTTCCGTCCCATTCCTATTTTGTTTACCCTCTCCAAGATAGTTGAAAAACTTGCAAAAAGCAGAATTTTGTCCTTTTTACATCATAATGGCATTTTGTCTGCAAATCAGTTTGGATTTCATGCCGGTAAAGGGACTCATGATGCTGTTTTTAGCTTTTTGGAGAGCGTCTATGTGTCTTTGAATTCTGGATATTCATCGGCGGCAGTGTTTTGAGATCTATCCAAAGCATTTGACTGTGTGGATCATGGAATACTGTTATCTAAGCTCGATAAATATGGTTTTAGGGGCGTAGCGTTGCGATGGCTTGAGTCCTATCTATCAAATCGTACTCAGAAGGTTTCAGTGTCTGGGCGTTTGTCTGCTTCTAGATCCCTAAAATGCGACGTTCCCAGGGTTCAGTGTTGGGACCACTGTTACCATTTGGCACCATTTTTACTGTATGTGGATGACTTGAGTTCATTGAAATTGCAGGGCAAGGTGGTTCAGTTTGCTGATGATACCACCATACTATGGAGCCATAACAATTCTGATTATATTAAGACTTGTATCCTTGAAGACTTTCAGATTTTATCAGAGTGGTGTGCTTCCAACAGGCTCGTGTTTAATGTAAGAAAGAGTAATGTAAGTCTATTATGGGGTTTAAGTGCGATGTTCAGGGTCTGATGTTTGACGAAAATTCCCTCTTGCAGAATAAAGAGTGCTGCAAGTTCCTAGGAATTACCATTGATGGTCGCCTTCGGTTTGAAGATCATATTTTACATTTAGCAGGGAAATTATCTTCTGGATGTTTTGCAATTCTTATTGCAAAACAAGAGCTGGGAGAGGTGGTTGCACGTTCAGTGTACTTTTCACTTATTGAATCTCATATTCGGTATGGCTTGCCTTTTTGGGGTTTAACCAATAAGGGGCTACTTACCATTGTCTTTGTTATTCAAAAAAAAGCAGTTAGATACCTGTGTTCTGCTAAGTTAAGAGATTCTTGCAAACCCCTCTTCATTTCTGAAAAAATCCTAATACTTTTTTCACTCTTTATCTTAAAAACAGCTGCTCTTATTCACAAAATTCCCAAACTACCCTCTGACACTGGCCATTTGACTCGTCGTGTAAATGATGTTCCCCTACCTATTCCTACGTCTTCCCTTACCAAAAACTCATTAATTTAAATAAGTAAAAAAAATTACAATCATGTTCCTCTATGTGTTAGACATATATCGGATGTTAAGAAATTTAAAAGAGAATTAAAGACGCTTTTATTGGCTAAGGCATATTATAACCTGGATGAATTTTTTAATGATAGGTTATAACCTTGGACATGTTGGAAAGTTTTTTTTTACTTTTTTCATCTCTAGTTTTGTCAACAGTTTACCTTTATTTAGTAATTGATTGTTTTATTTAGTTATCTTAATTTCAAGTATGTTCAAAAAGTTTTGTCTTCTTGTGTTTAATTTTGTTCATTGTTTTGTCAATTTTTGAAATTGTATTTTTGTTTTGTTTTTTTTAGCTTGTAGGATGCTTGTACACAAGATTATTCTTACGTAATATAGCACATTTTCTTTCTTTCTTTCTTTCTTTCTTATGTACCCTAATTTGTTCTTCAAATCGTTTTTCAATGATTTTTGCCACCTCAGACCGAAACTTGTTATTAAAAATACTTAAAATTATAGACGCTAAGGTATCTTCTTATGATTTCGCTAAAGTATCTGGAGATGTAAGTCTCATGATGTATTAGTGTAAATTTATCGAAAACTAAAGCACAAATTACAAAAAACAATAATGCAAATAATGTTTTGTTTATTTATAGTCAATATAAATAAACAAAGACTCACTAAATATCAGCCTATTAGTGTATATTTTAAAACAAAAAAAAGATTAATACATTTTATTATAATTAGCTTTAAAAACAAATTAATTGCATCGATAGATGACACGAATATCTCACTCGTATGCCAAGTCAAGTCAAGCATCATTCAATTTTTGTTGAAACATTGTACCATTAGGTTGTTCAGATTGTTATGAGAGTATTTAATTTTGTTTTTAATTACTAATTATATACAGCCAATGTTTTTAAAAAATTATTTTTCCAATCAATTTTTAACCAAAAAATAGCTGAAAAAAAGTACCGTGTCGATGGGTTTACTTAGAGTTTTAGACAAACTTTTCGAATTTTGGTATACGGAAAATAATGAATGATTCAATTAAACAATTGAACAAAGAACTATAAAAATATTTTTTCTTATTATTAGACACAGTAAAAAAAATTGTCTGAAAGAACAAACATTCATTACCAAAAATTTCTTATAGGCAGACAACGTTTGCTTAACCTCGCGAGTTTTCTGTTGTTGATTCTCGCTGGAAGTTTCGCTCTCTCTGTTTATTTTTCAGATTTTCCGCTTTGTTAGTAAGGCCTCGATTCTACTTCAGTCCCCCTCTTGCGTGCCATTTGTCTTGATTTTGATTTTTCACGCACACGCGAATAAAATTATTATTGTCGTCTGGGGAAGGCGGCTTTTTCCATCTGAGGCTTATTCTTCTATAACGTTCCATCATCTTAATTCATTTAACGGTTGTGACTAGTAGAATTTAGATAAGGTGATTAAGAATGAAGTTAAAATTAGGTTTCCCCAGTATTTAGTACAGGAAATTTAGCATAGAAAAAATGTAGATCTTTCAAAGAGTTCTCAAAATGTTTATACTTTGGTTATAGTTTTTGGATCATGTGAAAACCCTACAATAAAAAAGGGACACCTGTCGTTTTTAAAAACAATGTTTTGAGAATTAATTTTTGGGCTCAATAGTCTGAGATGTCTGCTGTTTTTTTAATGTTCGCACTTCATCCTTTAGGGATTTAATCTGCTCCTCCAGTTGAATAAATCTTAAGAAAAAATAAACTGAACAAAAAACTGTCAATAATTAATATCTCCATAATTCACTCCATAGATGCGAAGCTTTTTCAACCAATTGAAAAAAAGTAAAAGGGGGTCAAAGAAACCATAAATCAGTTTTTCTGATTTTTTGACAACAAAATATTTTTTTTTTACTTTCGATGGAGTTTAAAAAAATGACAATTACAAAAACTCGCAAAACTCATATTAAATTTCGCTTTAACGATTAAAAATTCTTGAGAATCGAGAGTTGCGAGTATTTAAAATGAGTGCGGTTGCTACGCTTTTAATCGCACTACTTATTTATCATTTTATTTATTTATTTATGGAATGTCCCCATTCTAGCAAAATTACAAAATAAATTATATCCTAACCCTAAATGTATATTAATATGTAGCAGCGCAAGATGTACAAATAAGATAAAACTTCCAGAAAATTTTAAGCACAAACTAACTTTGGCCAAAAAAAAATGAATACAACAATATATAGTTTTCCCCAAATTAGTAAAAAAATACCCTTAAGAAAAATAATCAAAATAAGAAAAGTAAAAGCAATCAAATTTATTTGATACTTAACACATAGGACTCAACAAGTAAACTCACTCAGACACCTTTTAAGTTTTGAAGGCTTTAAATCCAATAAGTTAAAAACCTGATCTATTTCCCAACATGCGGAGTCGATTAATTGGAGAAAATTTACCATAATTTGTATGATGACATTCACACGGGGACGTCTCCCTAAGTACTCTAGTGTTGCACCTAAATTTTATCCGCGATAACAATTCAGGACAATCAATAGCATTATTAATCAACTTGTGAAGAAATATCATATCACACCTAGTTCGATAGTCCTCAAGAGAAGTCATATTTAGCCTTGACTTAAGTTTTAATAAAGACGCATCTCGTATATTTAATCGCCAGACACAAGTCCTGAGAAATTTATTTTGGACCTTATCAAGACTGTTAATATGGTTAGCATAATAAGGGGACGGGACCAGACTATGGAAGAATAAGACATGACACTACGAATAAGTGTAAGATATAAAGCTCTGAAGGCAGCTACTGAAAGGTCTTGATTATTTCTAGTTATAGAACCAAGAGTACGAAGGCCTTTACTAGACAAACTATTCATATAGAGTATGAAAGTCAGGGAACTGTCAAACAACACCCCTAAATCTTAGCGATACTCTTGAAAGTATATTACCATTTATGTGGTAGTCAAATGGGACAACTTTTCTAGATTTAGTAAAAGAAATGATAAAACACATTAAGTTGTAAGCCATTAGAGACAGACCAATTATGTAGAGAATTTATGTCTGTATCATAATGTTATCATCAGGCAATCAGACAAGTTTAAAATATGTAAAAATAGCTTCAGGTGGTCTGCAAATAATAGAAATTGGCAAAATTTGATATTACTAAAAATATCGTTAATAAATAAATTAAAGAGTAGAGATCTCAAATGTGACCCCTGAGGCACCCCTGAATGACCAGGAACTGAAAGTGAACCTCTTACATGAACAAATTGTATTCTTTTTTGTAAGTAACTATTTAGCCAAGGAAGAAATCACTTAGGGAAATCATAACACCTTAATTTAAAAATGAGCAATGAGTGGATAACTGTGCCAAAGGCCTTCGAGAAATCAGTATAGATGGAGTCAACCTGACGACCCTTCTCGAAAGCCCTGACAATGAAGTCATGATATAATAGAAGGTTTGTAGAAGTAGATTTACCATGCCTAAACCCATGTTGCTCGTTGATCAAGAGACCTCTACAATGCCAAGTAAGATATTTGTTCAGGATAAGCTCAAAAAGCTTGGGGATAGGAGATAACATAACAACGGGCCTGAATTTTTTTTAATTTTAAATGAAATGGCAATTCTAGCAATTAAGATACCCATATTTGAACAAAATGTATGTAATTTAGAATTAGTTTATTCTGTGCCAAATAATGAATCAAAATTAATTAATTATAAGTCCTAGTAAATACTATTGCAACGAACTATGGTATAGCCAATGCGAAGAAGTCAACTCACAATGGATCTGCTCTGGACCAATTGCCAATGGATCTATTTTACCCAAAAATTGTCAGTATGCCACTGTCCTAAACAATTTTAAGGTACATACCTTAACTTATAGGAATGCACTCCTATTTTGTACAAAAAGCCCTGAAACAATTTATGAAGATTGCTTCCAGTTTCAGAAGATTATATTCCAAGGCTGCAACCTTATTCAAAGTCAATGTGACGTAATAATTAATCAACACAAATACTCATTAGCTCTCTCATCTCATCAATACTCATCTTAATATTTCAGTCATAATTCCAAAAATTATAAAAGTCCCAAACACCAATAATTCAATCAATCTAGAAATTAGACATCTTCAAGATCCTAAGAAAATCCAAGAAGATATCATCAAACCAATACATTTCCATGACTTAGCACAACATGTTCCAATGCACAATTATGTTCTTACGACAATATCAATCATCCTTTTATGCTGCTTAGCATTGATCATCTACCATTGACAAAAACAAGGAAAAAAGAAGGCCATCCCTTTGAGAATCCTGCAGAGACTTGTCAACAAAGACGTTGACAGAACTGAGGGTGGAGGAGACATATCCTCAAACCACAATAAATTGTTTATATTATATTATAAAATGCTTAGCTTAGGACTATTTTTATATTTAAGAAATCGCTTGTAATATATCGTTAGCATATTGTGTCAAAGCCTCGGCTAATACCGTTGCTGTTCATATTTCTGTTCACCTAGTTTTAAGGCCCTTTTGTATCAATAAATGTTTTTTAAAAGTCCGTTCGTCGATATCTGAATTTAACTCGCGGTTAAAACCGATAGATCGCTTGGAATCCGTTATGGTTTCACGATTTCGCGTCTATAAAGTGAATTATAGGAAATTGAATTTCATAAATTTTGTGTAAAGTGCATTTTTTGTAGGACTTACCGTTTACATGAACCACAACCGATAGCCAAAATATGAAAACTTCTTTTTTTGAGAATTCAATTGACTACTAATTTCCATTAAAAATAAATTAAATTACTAAATACAATTGAAATGGGTATTAATCTTATATTAAAGTAAAAACAGAAGTTATTGTTAGTAATTAATTTTAGTTCCTTAATTATTCTTTAATCTGGACTTAGCAATTTTGTTATTATCTTTATTTGTCTCTAATTTACCATAAACGGCCACTTTTCGCCCGTTTTATCGTCACCTCATCCGCATTTGGGCGAAAGAAAAATAAAAAAAGAAACAAAATGAAGAAACCATTGTAGCAAGGGGGCATTTTAATTAAGTCTTTCCTTTTAAATAATTTAAATTGTTTAAGACGGGGTTCTTGGTAAAACTTCTCCGGAACATCGGGATCTGCTTGTGAAAATTTAATTTGGCCCGACTAAGACGACGACGACGACGGACGTTGATCTGGAAATATTTTGTTATGACTTTTCAATTATTTTTCTCGGTATTTTATTTTAAAAAGGACACCGAAACTTAAAAATTTAATAAAATTACGTTTTTTTAAGATCTCATCGGAAAGTGAATTTCCAGAAGTTAGTTATTTGTTAAATTAGGTTTTAAATTGCGTCTAAAATATAAATAAGAAAAAAAATTTAATTTCGAAGATATTAAAAAAGATGGAAATATCCTAAAAATCATTTTTAATTATGTTATAACCATTTAAGGTAAGATTGTAAGCTTTTGCAAGCGGTCAGAGGTTTTATTACCGCCTAAATTAAAAAAAAAAAATTTTTAAATTTTCTTTTCCGAAAATCGATAAGAAATAATAAGATTTTTGACAACATATTTGAAAGAAAAAGTCAATATTTCCTTCAACTTAATTGTTGCCTGCCAACCGAAAATAACTGTAAGGAAATATTCATTTCTGTACTGTAAGGAAATGTTATTTCCACACAGTAAACTTTAGAACATAAATGCGAACAGGTTTTTTCCTAAACAATTTTATTTTTAAAACTTTCAGCACAAACAAGGTTAACATTATATTTTAAAATTATTACTTATTATTTGTTATATTTACTGTTATTTGACAATTAGTACAAATATTGAAAACTGGAAGAACTTGGGAACTAATAGCATTATTTTGTTGAATATTTTCCAAACTAATAATTTTATTTATATGACAATAACTAATATTGGGCGTTACTGCAGTATTAGAAATATTAGATTTACTTTCCTGATTTTTTTCTGCTGTGAAAATTTTATTTGCCACTTCTTCCTTATTAGTAAGAGACTCTTCTATATATCCTTCAGCGACGTTTGTTGATTTCCATCCACCCAGTCCCTTTAAACTAGTAATATCTCTACCAGAATCAACAAGCATTGTGGCAGAAGACCGACGAAAACAGTGGCCGGTATATTCTTTCGAGTTTGGCAAATTCAAATAACTGGCCACTATTTTAGGCATGTTTCTAAATTGGTGAATTCCTACTACTTGTCCACAACCTTTTTCATTTTGGTACTTAAAAAAAACCGAGTGGTATTCATGTCTCTTGGTCTTAAAGAGACATACTTGCGGTATAGATTTAAGTACATTTCGTTTACTATAAATGATCTTGATGTATTGGTTTTTGAATCCGGTATGGTAACTAAAAGTTTCGATAGTAGGTCTTGTATATCTTGTACAGTCATTTTAACCAGCTCGTCTATTCTGCAAGCTCCGGAAATTCCAAATATTACAGCTACCTACAACAATAAATAAGCATGTAAAGAATCCAAATATAATTTGAAGTTTTGTAAGTTACCTTAATCATTAAATATTCCTTATCTAGAGCTTCCTGAATAAATTTGTTTATTTCTTCTTTAGTTAAAATCTTGGATTTTTTGGCTTATAGACATGTGCTTGCCGTTTCAGGAATGCCCAAAAGATATATCCACATCATGTCTAATTGCAAGGGTTGCCTTCAGCATTGAATAATTGGCCCATAAAGTTGAAGATTTCATCTTGGAACCAAGCTCCAAGAAGTATGCCATTACAACATTTTCCGAGAAAGAAGTTACATTTTCATTCGTACGGTAGTCCATGAAGCGGTTGTATGCATAGTTATACTTATTTCTAGATTTTACTGGTAACAATTCCAATGATGCAGCATTCACTGCCTCCGTGAGTTCTGGGGGGGGGTTCCAGAAAGGGAACAGTCATCATCACTCATCATTTTACACGTTACTTTGGCTTTTTAAAACGTTAAAAAATCAACACTTTGAAAAGACGCCACAAATAAACTTTTCACTCGTCAAGTTTGACAATTTAAAATTATGTACTTCGTTTCCTTAGTTACGAAACAATGTTTCATGGCTTCTTTTATTTAAGGGAAAAATAATAATGTTGATTTAAAATTTTTAACATGATTAGTAATAATTTACCGTAATTTTAATGATTCCCGATTTTCGGAAAAAATAGTATGTAGACCTCGTAGGAAAAGCCACATTCCCGGACTCCGTATTGCCAGTCTCGGCTTGCGCCTCGACTGGCAATTTTTACGATCGCCCGGGAATGTTAAGCTTTTCCTACTAGGTATACAATATACTATTTTTGATATTCCTGCAACGAATAGAAAAATTATTGAACCACAACAAAAAAAATTGGGACAGTGTTTCTTGTTCTCAGGGATTTAGGCAACGTCAATGAGGATTTGCAAAGTATTATGTTCCTGCGGGTTCATATCGACCCTACTCTTGAATGGGTTTACCATATTAATAAAGTTTCAGGTAGATTAAGAAGCACATTATTTGCCCTCCATACTCTCTCAGAGTGCCTATCACTTAATGCCCTAAAAACTGCATATAATGACTTTTTTCACTCAGTAATATCATATGCTGTACTGGCTGAATGAAACTTACTCTGGGAGTGTTTGGGTTGCAAAGGAAAGGAGTGCGAATTCTGGCTGGGCTGGGATACAGGGACGACTGCAGATTTATTTATCTGAAAATATTAACATTCCCATCCCGGTATCTATTGGATTCTTCCTCACATGAGTGCTAATAGAGAGTGTATGGTCAGGGCCAGACCACTGACACTAGATAGAGAAAACTCACTGAACGTGTCAAAGTGGTCTAGCTACTCTAGATTGTCTTGGAATTAAATTTTTTATTATTCTTCCTTAATACCTAAGGTCCTCCTATTCAATAAATTTAAACTTGAAGTAAGAAAAATTCTGTTCGAGAATGCTTTTTATGATGCCACAGAATTCATCAGTGCGTTTAATAATGAATGTTTCGTATTGTTCAATAATAAGTTTTTAAAGTGTACTGTGTGATTTTGGATCTCTTAAGTTTGCCATTATATATATTTATATATATGTGTTATTATATATTTGAATAATATATAAACTAACATTTTGTCACCCGTCACGGCGATCACTGGCCGTATCTTTTTATTATAATATACTGGGTGACCCATCAAAAAGAGTCCAGGAAGGTTTGGGGCCCTTTTTTAAAACAAATAAAAAAAATGTTCGGACCCGTCGATTTTTGATTTTAGGAGGACAATTTTTTTTAATACTTTTAACCCCTTAACATCAACCCCTTGGCGGAATAGGAGTGGAGGTCAAGCTTATCTTAAAGATCTTCTTATTCTAGTTACAACTGCCAAGTTTGAAATTGCTAACTTGAGTTTCGCAGTATAACAGCTTGTCAAAGATTTTGAAACAATGCCATTGTTACTACTTTTAGTGCTAGTTTTTAGAGAATCTTGATTTACAAAATACAAACGCTTGCACCCATCGGTTTTTTATTTTAAAAAAACGATTTTTTATTTCGATTTTTAATCCCACACCTTCAATCCCCTAGCGGAGGCAACATTCACCCTTATATTTTAAATGGGAAGGGGTGTGTTCTGTTTTCTTTAAAATAGCGCTTTATTTTTTAAATTTGAGATGCGGGTTCCAGAGAAATCTAATTTGATTTTTTTGATTAGTACCTACTTACGCATTATCTTATTAAATGTTGAAAATGTCCGCCGTTTACCTCCATACAATAGTACATCGCCGCCGCGCGAAATAATGAAACCGTTGAACTTTTCATGCAGTAAATCCAGCGTTGCGCGTGCGGTGTGGCACGTAGCGCCATCCTGCTGGAACCAGATGTCTGTTAGATCCATATCGTCCAGTTGAGGCCACAGGAAATTATTAATCATGGCGCGATACCGATCTCCATTGACCGTAAGCGCGTTGCCCATAGCGTCCTCAAAAAAATATGGACCGATTACGCCGCCAGCCCAGAAACCGCACCATACAGTCACTTTAGCAGGATGCATAGCAATGGAGCAAGTCACTTCAGGATTTTGGTCAGCCCATATACGGCAATTCTGTTTATTGACATACCCGTTCATCCAGAAATGCGCCTCGTCGCTGAAGATGATTTTTCGTGCAAATGCAGGGTCGACTTGCAACTGCTCTAGAGCCCATGCGGCAAATGTACGGCGCTGTCCATGGTCTTGCGGTTTTAATTCTTGCGTCAATTGAATTTTGTACGTGTGCAATTTCAAGTCTCGACGCATAATTGTCCATGTTGAGGTCTTTGGAAGGGCAAGTTCTTGTGCACGTCGCCGCAATGACTGATGCGGGTCTTGACGCACGCTCTCTCGCACAGCAGTAATATTCTCGATTGTTCTTACTGTTCGTTGCCGTACGGGTGTTGTTTGGTCTGCCACTGAGCCAGTTCTCTCAAATTTATTGAGCAGACGTCGAATAATAGACTCAGCAGGACGGCCATGCGCACCATAAATTGGACGCAATGCGCGGAACGTTTCACGAATCGAACATCTGTTTTGATGATAAATTTTCACAATTTCCACGCGTTGTTGAATCGTGTACTGCTCCATGATAAAATGTCAAGACTAACTTAATAACCTCACAAAATTTGACAGCTGTATCCCCACCGGTTTGGGCGCGCGCGCCGTTCAAACATTGAGCGTCCCTATCTGAACACCCTTTATATATATATATATATATATATATATATTCAATATCTCCATATATGATGTAGATGTAATAAATTTTGCATGTAAAGAAAATAAAATATTTGTAATTGGTAAAGAATTGGAAGTTTTACATAGTTTATACGAACTTGGCAGTTTTAAATCTTCTTATCTTGGTATAGACGTATGTAAAAAAAGGAGAGAAATACATTTATGGCCCTGCAAAAATGTACAATGTAAAATTTTAAAACTACCTTACAGTGACACAATTTACGTCACTTTTCCCATTCTTCACACAGTGAGCATGAATTCGGTTGTATGAGTGCCAATTAGAATATTATCAATTAGTTTAGGAATTCCTAAACACAATTTACAAACTTTATTAATAAAGTTTGTAAATTGTGTAATATAAGTAATTGCGTATATTTACACACCTGGATAATAATAAATAATTGTACTATCTATATATTTCGATTATTAGTATTATATTTCATTGAAACCCACCTAATAAACATTTGTTTGCAAAATTTAGATAGATACATGTGAAATTAATCAGCTATTTAATCAATTATTAAATATCTTACATAAGCAATATGGCTGCAATATTACACATCGAATTTCAGTGATATATATCGCATTTGTGACGGTTATTAAATATTGCGAAAGTATTGCAGGTGCAACATAGGTGCAAATAAAGTTAACAGTATATACGCAATATTGCAGATGAAATATTGAAATATAAATTGAAATAAAAAATTGCTGGAACTTTATATAAACAATATTACAGCAATAGTGTGCTTGCAATACAGATGCAACATTACACTAGCATTTCACTGATATATTGCATTTGCTATGTTATTTGTACAATATTGTAGCAATAAACATAGCAATGTAATATTATTTTGCAAACGTAATATTATGTTTGCTATATTTTAAATACAATGTCACTGTAATGTTGTAACAATATTGCAGTAGTAACATATCAAAAGAATTGTCGCGAAAAGGTGGTTCCTATTAAAAGACAATTTTTTTGTTGAGATTCGACGCGAAAAGGTATACTTTGGCAATAAAAATGATGAATGGCACCTCACCTTTGGAATTTCTGGATGTGAGTGTCGCAGGGATCCCTGATTTCCTCTGGAGAACTTGACTGGATTCTGCTTGTTTCAAAGCATTCACTTAGATTAGATTTTCTTAAAAACAATGTAGACTTTGGCAAAAAGGAACTTGCAAAGAACTCTTTTTGAGAATTACTTTTTTAATATGCTTGGAGAGAGAGAGAGAGACGATCGGTGGCGCTTCAATCGCAAGACTGCTAAGTCGTCTGCGCATCCAGGTGCCAACCAAGTATTGCCAATGTATAAATATAAAAATTTAACTTTAGACGCGGGAAATAATTGTTGCAGCGACATTTTCCGCCCACCAAAACGGACGTTTTTCTTTATATTACAAAAAATTTTAAATAGTTAAAACAAAAATTGCGAAAATTAATCATTTATTTACCACTTTAACATTTCACCATTTTCTACCCAAGTAGTACAAAAAAATTAAATAGAGAGAGAAAAAAAAAATTCCCAATTAACAATTTTGATACTAATTTCTAAACCTAAAGCTATAAACCAAAAGTGGTATTTAAATGTATGAATGTATGAAGCTAATCTATCGGCAAGGGGCATAACTTTACGATGGGCCATTTGAACAATCCGTTCTGTGTTCGCACAGTAACTACTCGTATATGACCATCATTACCGGGATGTACTTCTACAATTCTACCAAGTAACCAATTCATTGGATTCTTGCTTTAATTTTTTTATGAGAACCAAAGCATTTATTTTAATTTCACTTGGTTTTTGTACCCACTTAGAACGCTGTTGTAATGTATGCAAATACTCGTCCTTCCACCGAACCCAGAAATCGGTATTCATATGCTGAATTAGCTGCCATCTAGAGAGACGGTTCAATTTAAGAGAAGACATGTCTGGACTGGGACAAGTAGTAAGGGGTTCTAAGGTCAGGGGTCAATTAAACCAGATCGTTGGGGTCCGAACATTGAGGACAAAGCGAACGAGAATTTAAGAGCGATTCGATTTGTATAAGCAAAGTATTTAACTCCTCATAGGTTAAGATTTGATCTCCAACAACACGGAACAAATGATACTTTACAGATTTTACTGCAGCTTCACTCAGTCCATTAAAATGAGGTGCAGAGGGGGGATTGAAATGCCAAGTGATTTTTAATTGCTCAGATGCTTGTTTGGACAAGTCATGCACATGGGTAATAGCACCAATAAAATTGGTACCGCAATCGCTGTAGATATCGGAGCAACGACCACGTCTTGCGACAAAATGCCGAAAAGCCGCTATAAAAGCCTCAGAAGACATGTCGGATACTAACTCAATGTGTACTGCTTTTACAGCACAGCAGACAAAAAGGCAAATATAGGCCTTAGACAACTTGGAACCACGATATCTTCCTAAAGATATGTTAATGGGACCTGCATAGTCTAAGGTGACATGCGAAAAACACTTTAATTGTAAAATAGGAAAATAGGGTAGATCTCCCATATAGGGGGTATACGATTTTGGTTTAAGGCGAAAGCAGCGAATGCATTTTGATAAAACAGACTGGATGGCCCTGCGAGCTGAAAGTATCCAATACTGTTGACGATGTAAATACAAAACAGTATTAAATCCAGGGTGAAAATGCTCTTTATGAATATTTTCAATCAAAAGGTCAGTAAGTTGATGAGTACGGGGAAGTAGAAGAGGATACTTTGTCTCAAACGGGATACTGGCATGACGTAAACGTCCGCCCACCCTGAGATAACCTTTTTGGTCTAAAAAACAGGCAAGTTTGCGATATGGCTTTAGTAAAGTTTATTGTCGTATATATTCGATATTAATTGATCGAAAGAAGACTCCTGACATCTTTCTACTAAAGTATCAGAGCGTGTTGCATTTCGTCAGATGATAGTTTAGAGGCACAAATTCGAATCGATTTATTGCGACAATTGAAAATAAATCGGTTGCAATAGTTGCAATAGGTTGAAGTATATTTGATTTGTTTTCTAGAAGTACGTCTAAAATGTTGGCTTCGATTACAACTGAGAGAACAAGGGGTTTTTCTTCGCAAGACATCTGTTGGGAAATATCAAGAGACTTGGCAAAATTTGAATTTAATTTCCAGTCCGATTTGGGTAGTTTAAGACATGTGGGATCACTAACCCACAATGGATGATTAACTAAATTATTTGGCGTTAAGTCTCTTCTTGCGCAATCTACAGGATTGTCATCTGATGAAACGTGAAACCACGAAACATAGGGATATTTTCTTGAATATGGCTTACGCAATTAGCGACAAAAGTCTTCCAACATTACAAGATCCTTACAAGATGAGTAAGTTCTTATTACGAAAGTGAGAAGATCTGATAGAAGAGTGGCTCCTAAAAGCTCCAATCGAGGTAGGCTTTGTGATTTAAGAGGTGCGACTAGTGATTTTCCAGTTATTAGGAATGTTTCAATTTTATTATTACATAACTCGATGCGCAGATACACAGCAGCGACATATCCCGCTTCAGAGGCATCAGAAAATCCATGAATTTCACAGCATACACTATTTTGAGCGAAAATCTGTCTGGGCAAGACAATGTTTGATATAGCAGGTAACTCTAGCTTGAATCGCATCCAAGAATTGATGATACGAGAATCAGGGATATCCTCCCACCCTGAATTAGACAACCATAGCTTTTGTATCAAACACTTAGCGAAAAAAGTAACCGGAGAAAGAAAACCCAAGGGGTCGAAAATTCTGGCAATCTCTGACAAAATGTGTCTTTTGGTGCAACCTTTGTCGGATGGTTGACATGTATATGAAAAAGTATTAGTTGAAGGGTTCCATTGGAGGCCAAGAACCTGTATGCAATATTTCTGCAATAAAACGAACGTTGCTGCAATATAACATGCCGACAGGGTTCTGTTACATGAGGAAGTTTTCTGGTACTTCATGTTCATACTAACTTCACCGAGAACATCGACTTTTACTGCCTCATTTCTCACTGGATTTTCAATATTCGGTTTTTTATTCGCCACGGAACCAGTTTCCCGAAATATTGCCACTAACTCTAGGATGTAACCATAATATACGTTTATCTGCATGCCGCTAGTCTTGCACATTGATTGTTTATAAATTATAATTCAATAATTTTCACTCTCTCCGCAATAATATAAACTATTTTTATCGAATCAATAGAAAGCACAGAAAAAATTAATTCACATTAACTTTAGATAGTTTAAAAACATTTTTTTTCACACACCTAAAATATCTTGTAAAATGTTTAGAATTCTATTGCTTACCGATGCATAGCTCAAATTTAAAAAACAAAGCGCCATTGTAAAGAAAATTAAATGCCCTTTTAAAAGATGTATCAGAACGCACCCCTTCTTATTTAAAAAATAAGGGTGAACCCCGCCCGGCTAAGGGGTTGAAGTTGTGGAGTTAAAAATTTAAAGAAAAAATCGTTTTTCTAAAATCAAAAATCGACGTGTGCGAGCATTTTTGTTTTGTAAATCAAGAACCTCTAAAAACTACCGCTAAAATTATTGAACAAAGGTATTGTTTAAACATCTTTGATAAGTTGTCATACTGCGAAAACTCAAGTTAGCCATTTCAAACTTGGCAGTTGTAACTAAAATAAAAATATCTTTAAAATAAGCGATATCTTGTGGCGGTCAAGTGTCCTATTTAAGATTTTAAGGGCGGTTGCAACCCCCGGCAAGGGGTTGATGTTGAGGAGTTGAAAGTATAAAAAAAAATGTTCTCCTAAGAATCCAGAAATTGACGGGTCCGAGCATTTTTTAAAATTGCTTTACTGATGGTTCTTTCGAAATATATTCTTTTTCATTTTTTTGGAATGCTCAAAACGAGATTTCAATTTGTGTTTCAAGGTGAAAATTTTTGAATAACAGTTATTAATTAATAAGATCCTTCAAATGTTGCCCTTGCGAACGTCCGATGCATCATGCTATAGACAAACACTTTTCTGGCCGTCTGGTCCATCCTTGATGTCACGAATTTCGTTTCTAAGACTGAAAATAATTAAATATTTTTTCGTAGATGCTAATAGTTTTGTTTAAATTACCGTTTATGAAGGAAGATTTGGACTAGCTAGATCTGGTTAGTGGCAGAGTTTAATGGAAAAGAAAAGATGGTAGTATATTTGATGCGAAGCATCGATTTTCTTTCACTTAAGCTGTTAGTCTTGAAAATTCCAAGTGGTCTAAGTGTTTTAATGATGAGAGATGATCGTGAAAAATGAAGGTGAGTATGCAGACTGACTCGATTTCTTGGAGAAAATTTTTATAAAAATTCCAGAATTTTCAGCCTAATTCTTTGAACGAAAATGCAAAGGACAAAATTTCCAAAATTCCCAGTCAAGGAAGCAAAAACTCCATTTTGATAAAAGTGGAAGTAGTAGTAAGGATCTTACTTTTTTTCTAATTTTCTCAAAAATTATTGAGATTATAATAACTTACTTACTACATTAACTTCATTATACGAAATTATTATTATCACTGGAGACTTCTTACACAATTTAGTACACCTTAAATTTAAAAAATATCTTAGATAACTTTAGTCTCAGTCAGCGATTGATAGACTTAATGATTAGTTTACGCACTGTAATTTAGTAACTTACATTATTACTAGATAGGATTAATAGTAACTCTACAAACCTTATAGCTTTTATAATTACAAGCTCGAATCTAAAAATAATAGATAACAACTTTGTCAAAGTTTCCAATAACAGATTATAACTTAACTTAATTAACGTATTTAAATATTTACTTAACGTATGAATTAACACGGCCAAACTCAAAGTAAACTCAAGATTGATATATTTTAGAAATTTTAATGATATTAATAATTATCAATATGTAACAACTATACTGTGGAAGCAAATATACAAAACATCTAATATTAATGATGAGATTAAATTACTTAACACAAATATTAACAATCTGATAAACAAACATGCTCCGCTGAAAACTAAGCGAATTAAAGAGGGGCAGTTTAGCTCTTGGATTACTTAAAATATTAGGTTGTTAATGAAATTTCGCAATAAAACTTGACGAGCCTACAATACGAATAGAATTAAACCCAAACTGCAGTATTACCAATGATTAAGAAATTATGCTAAAAATGCAATACTAAGAGAAAAGGCTGCTTATAGTGCTTATGTTAACCAAATTTCTTTAAAGAAAGGAAAAGAATTCTGTCAAACAACTTTAATATTAAAACTTACTATTTTTATAATAAAAATATTGAAAATTAACTGCCATCTCATTTTAAAAACGCTGTTGAAATAACTACACATTTTTTATTAAACACACATATTGGGACCACGATCTCTGATGAGAAAATAAATTTATATCTTTCTAATAAACACGAAAATACAGGTCGATGTTTTAATTAGACTTTTGTAACGAAGCTCTTAAACTAAATAAAGACCAGAGCTGATGTGTCGGGGAGAATGGAATTTCTGTTAGAGATCTTTAAATATGCCTTTCATATACAGGGTGATTTTCAACCTATGCGCATAAACTTAGGAAATGGTAGATGAAGATCAATAATGAGTAATAATGAGAAAAAAATTTAGTAAAATATTTTTGGTTTCCGAAATAAAGTTAAACAAATGTCAACAGAACGTGTATCAGACGAACTTATTTTGTTTATTATAATAATATAATATAATTTATAATAACTGATAGTAAACAAATCATAATGTTTGGAATTTGTTGTTTGGAATCTTTAGCAGTACATAGTTGGTTGGTGGCTGTGATCGTTTTCGATCGTTATTTTCACACGAACAAAATAAAAGGATCAAATGTAATGGCGCACATTTTTACAAACGAAGAACTTGTCGACATGGTTTTGATTTACGGAGAAACGCATCAGAATGCAGTGGCAGCAGCTGATCTGTATGCCCAAAGATTTCCTCGAAGATATCACCCGGGACGTGGGGCTTTCTTACGTGTTATTCAGCGGGGTAGAGAAACTGGCAATTTGCGGCCACGGCCTGGACAAGATGGAGGAACTATTAGACCTAGGCACATTCTAAATCTGGAGGAGGATATTTTAGAAGTTATCGAAGAACAACCTGGAATTAGCACTAGGACAATTGCAGCGCGATTTGGAATATCGCAATCTACAAGTTGGCAAATTTTAAGGCACGAGTTGCTGTACCCATTTCATGTGCAGAGGGTACAAGCCCTACTTCCAAGAGATTTGCCGCTTCAAGTACACTTTTGTGAGTGGTTATTACATCACCAGCAGTTAAGCCCAAACTTTACCATGAACATTTTAGTTACGGATGAGGCAAATTTTACGCGCAATGGAATTTTCAACTTTCGTATAGTTCAGTTCAGAGATCTATTAGAATCTTTGATGTACCACAAATAGTCCGTGTGCCGGTGTTGCTTGTATTGTCACATGACATGCATGTTTAAATCGCAAAATTTTATGTGGAAAGAGTCATAAAGTAATATTCTAAGCGATATTTAATCATTTCATTAAATAAATAAATGTTTTAAGCATTTTTTTAAGAATTTATACATTTGATTCGTAAAATTTGACTACATGCGCCCACGTACTATTTTGTTAAACGCCTGACCTTAGTCACAGCCACTCAAGCGTGAAAAGTTGCACAGGTCCGGCCTTAAAATTAATTTGTATTTAAAAATTTATTATTCGGGATTTTTGGGTTTAGTTTTATTAAGTTAGAAATTCAGGATAGTTGATAGCAAGATAATATTTAATTTAAATATGAGATTTAAATACGTTAAATGAGTTTAACCAAAAATTTTAATTTCATAAGTTTAGTTTTTAGCGCCATCAGTCCCTTATAACAAGTCAAGTCTCTTTGCTTTGCAATATGTCAAGTTGGAATAATGTATTGACTACTGACTACTGTTAACCCACTGCATAGTTTTCATCAAATAGTATTAAACAATTTTAACACTGCTTTTTCTGTTGTCAATATTAAGAAACGAAATAGAAAACCTTGGTATACTAAGGGTTTACGAGTATCTGGGAAAAATATGCGCTCCCTTTTTTACATTAGGAAATACGCTATGAACAATGCAACATTTTTAAATTAAATAACAGATACCGCAAGATTTACAGAAACTCAATCAGAATGGCTAAGTGGACATACTTTCAAAGGAGGATAAATAATTCCTCCAACAGAGCAAAAGAGTCTTGGAAGATTTTAAATGAGCTTAGGGGCAAAAATAATGTCTTGGTTATTCCAAGTACCTTAGATTCCAATGTCCTCAATTCCTTCTACTGTGATATTGCTAGTAACCTTGCAGCAATCTCTCACAAAAAATAGATCCCAGGAGCTATCTCAGCAATGTGGTAGTAGCCGAATCTTTCTTTTTTGCCCCCACAAGTATAGAAGAGCTTAAACAGTTAATGGTTAATATTAAAAATAAGAGTTCATCAGGTTGGGATGGGCTTTCTCTTAAAATATTTTCTGTTTTACCTCTTGTTGCTTTGCAAGTCTTGGCCGAGTCAATTAACTTTTCATTTATGTCTGGAGTTTTCCCAGCGTCCTTAAAAAGAGCAATGATTGTTCCTCTTTACAAGGATGGCGATCGCGACTGTCCTTCTAACTTTAGACCTATTGCCTACTTTAGCCAAGATAGTGGAACGGCTCGTTAAGGTGAGGATGGTTTCATTTTTAAATAGGTTTGGCCTATTGAGTCTTTAGCAGTTTGGCTTTCGTGAGTCTGTGAGCACAAATGATGCTATCTTTAGCTTTTTGGAGCACCTGTACAATCGACTGAATGTTGGTGAACTTGCACCAGCGGTATTCTGTGAGTTGTAGGCATTTGACTGCGTGAGTCACAGAGTGCTGCTGATGAAACTGGATCTCTATGGTTTCAGAGGAACTGCCCTTGAGTGGTTTCGTTACTACTTATCAAATCGTGTCCAGGCTGTCAAATTTAATGGTGGTATCTCTAAGGAACTTAATATAAATGTGGGTGTTCCGCAAGGATCAGTACTTGGTCCTTTACTTTTTCTCATTTATGTGAACGATCTGCCACAACTGCAGGTAACTGGCAAATTTACATTGTTTGCCCATGATACCACCATCCTCTGGCACGACTCTGATGTTTCTCAAATGGAGGCCAATATACGTGCAGATTTGTTAAAAATAAAAGACTGGTGTGATGCAAATTTTTTGACATTTAATGTTTCCAAAACAAATATCCTTAATTTTAAATGTAAAACAAATGATATATGTTTAAATAATGAAGCCATCACCATGCCACCGTTCAGTAAGTTTTTGGGTCTTTCCATAGACAAGTTCCTTAAATTTGAAGACCATATTGTGAATGTATGTATAAAAGTCTCATCAGGCTGCTACGCCCTAAGGGTTATTGCCACCAGTCTTAATTTCTCCATCGCCAGATCTGCATACTTCGCGATTATCGAGTCGCACCTTCTATATGGAATTTGCTTTTGGGGTTCATGTTCAAATTCACTTTTTAGTTCAGTGTTTGTACTCCAGAAAAGGGCCATTAAATATCTATGTGGGGCCAAGCCTCGTGATTCATGTCGGCCGCTTTTTGTAAGTCATAATATTTTAACCCTGTGTTGTATTTTTATTTTGGAAACAGTTTGCTTAGTTTTTAGAAAATATAAACAGAAACTTTACTTAGGAAGCCACTATAATACGCGACAAAATTATTTATTGAGGCTAGTCATTCCTCGGGATGGGTAGAAGGCTGTTTAATAAACTTCCACTAGAAATAAGACAACTTAAGACTGAAAAAAGCCTACGTACAAGGACGAAAATATTTCTTGCTAGTAAAGCGTACTAAGCTATGTAGCACCTAAACTATATTGAATTTTTTAATGATTAGCATTTAAGTATTTTTCAAAGTTTTATATAATTTTTTTTTATTTTAAATTAGTTTCTCGTTTTTATTCCTTTAATGTACAGTCTATTGGCGTTGTCTACAACTTTTATGTTTATATTGACAATAAAGCATTTTTGAGTTTAATGAGAGAATAGGTGACAAATTACTTAGGCCCATTTATTCTGTGGATTAAGGCATTAAATAGTTACTTTTTGACACAAAAGTGTAAAATGTTTTGGTTTGTCTTCAAATTTTATATATTTCTTTTTTTTGGGAATTGAGATTTATTTTTACATGGTGGTGATTATTAATGGGGATTGTGGCTGCCATACTCAATGTCCTTTATTATAGTTTTTTAAATTAATACATATTATTATAATAATATACTCAAGAAAACCCCCCATCTCTATATTTAGTACCAACTTCTTTTGATAAAAAGTAATTATGTAGTCAGAAAATTGGAATTATATTTTTTTAAATAAACTTTTACTTTAAAAATCATCTAGCTTTCTATACTTTATGCGTTTAAAAGACATAAGTTTTACTTATAAAAACATACTTTACATCATGAATGTAATATTTATTAATTTGTTTGCCTCGTATTTAGTTATTATGCATATTAGGAGAGATTAGATAAAAATTAACAAAAATAAATGCTTATACTAAAAACTAAAAATTTTATACAAAACACTACAATTTAAGTATACTGAATCCTAAAACTACAGTGAGGATACTAAATACTTTTATAAATTTAATCACTCTTTTGAATCTGGCCCAAAAAGTTAATACAAATTTTGTAAATTCTGTTTTTTTGCCATTGTTCGTTAGCAGTTTCTTCCATTAAGGAAGGAAACAGTTTCTCTGTTGCCGCCATGGATTCCAACTTCATCTCGCACATCAGCATATGGATACTAAAGCATTACATTATATATACTTCATTGTGTCGCTGAAGGACAACAGGGGCAGTAAGCTGTAAAAACACAAAATTTTAGACTTGTTTTCTTAATAAAAACAATATTTTTCTTACCATATCAAAAAAGAGATTTTCCAGAGAATGGTGGAAGAAGCAGTCTTTATTGTGTCACTGAAGGACAAACAGGGGCAGTAAGCTGTAAAAAACAAAATTTTAAACTTGTTTAATTAATAAAAATATGGTTTTCTTACTATGGCAAAAAAGGGACTTTTTTCCCAGAGAATGGAAATCATACATCAATCATAAATGTATCATATCATGTTTCGGCTAAATAATATATGGATCTTTCTTCCTCCCAAATTTTTTTAATTTTTCTCAAATATTCTATACACCACCTGACAATTCCATTACAGCAGCTCTTTTGTTAACCATCTTAAGCTTAAATCCAAGTTTTATCAGGTATCTCCGCAAGGTTGAGACTGAGAAATGTTTGTCCCTTGCCGATAAGGTGTCTCTATGGTCAGAACTTCATTGTTTTTGTATTTAGAATACACACCTTTCCTTATTTGGCAATATGCATGTCAAGTCCCTTTGATTGTCCTGCATCTTTCCTTTTTATTCTTTCATTAATCCTTTTTTTTACAGGCATATTGTACTATAGGGAACCCCTGTTAAAAACGCTATTTTTTGCAAAGCACTACAATCATTTGTGAACTGAGGATCATTCCCTAGATTGTTATAGATATTTAGATAAATTTTTTCTTTTAAAACTGCTTGATTTCCTCTGTAGCTTCTACTTCCTTTGCTTCTTTTTGCTTCCTCAATACTAGAAAATGAACTATCAGAACTATGTAAGTCTAAATCACTGTCCAGATCACTCTTATTGTTTTTATCAAAAATGTTATTTTCTTTCTTGTACACCCACGGTCTCCATAAGCCCGTACAAACACTTTTCTCTCCATTTGCCAAATTTTCCTGCCTATTTTTCCAGGATCGAAACATTTTAAGGTCTTTAGGTATAATACCAAAACAAATCCACAAACACAAATAAAAAAACACAGTTCCTCACAGTAAAAACTGCAAAAAATTTAGACGAATACAGGCCAAATTCCGAATTCTTTACTTTCATAAACGTGTAAAAAGCATAACCGGCAAAACACATCAAATACCTAATAACCTCACATGGCCCCCCTCTCAACTATTAAAGGTGATAGACCTATCCAACAACTATTTTAAAGGCGATAGACCCATCCTTAAAGATCTCTTTAAAAACACGGCGAAAGTAATACAAAAACTGCCCAAAAATTTATTTGGGTACGGCCCCGTAATTCTTAAAATCAGTGGGTTAGAGAGAGATACACAATCACTTGCACAGCCTAAAGTAGGAATCGCCAGAACGCAGGTGTTTTATCTTTATTTAATAGACTGGCTAAAAAGAGGTGACAAGTCTGTGAGTGCTGGAAGTATTTAAAATATTTTGTAAAATGCTTGGATTTTAGTCCGCGGTCAATTTTTTTATATTATTTTCTTGTGATATTATTTTCTTTCTAAAAATTGACATTTTCGAAAGAAAAATAAAAAATAGTATAAAACATGGGGTTTTACGTATATTTAAAATGATTTCATAGATAGACAATATAAAATTTTGCCATTTAAACATATATATCATGCAACAATAAATATGACATAGGCGCACGGACTAGTTAGTGCGGCATCTGCGACACATCAAAGATTCTAATAGATCTCTGAACTGGACTTTAACACTCATTACTGGGCTTTGGAATATCCGCATATTACTCGGAGAACATACTTTTAACAACGTTTTTCGGTACCTAAATGTATGGGCTGGAATTCTGAATGGGATGCTCATCGCACCTTTTATTCTGGAAAATCGTTTGATTGGTGCTCGGTATTTAGAATTTTTGCGCAACAATTTACCAGTGCTCCTTGAAAATGTGAATCTCAACGTTAGGCAGAACATGTGGTTTCTTCATATTGGTGCTCCACCTCATTTTTCACGACAAGTGCGACAACATTTAGATCGTTGTTTCCCTTGGTCCATTGAGTGGCCCCCTCGCTCGCCTGACCTTAATCCATTAGACTTTTATTTGTGGGGTCACATAAAAACAATGGTGTATGTAAACGAAGTTGATACTGAGCAAGAGCTACGACATCGCATAAACGCTGCCAATGATGCAATTCGCCTACAGCCTAGTTTGGCCCGTGCATGTACGTCTTCATTGATTCGACGAGCTCAAGTCTGTATCGAAAATAATGGAAACAACTTCGAATAGTTGCTTTAAATTAGTTTAACGTTAACGTTAACGTTAACATCCGCAAGGTCGTAGTTTTTACGATAGCCGAGATATGGCATTTTTGATGCCCATTTTTGGCCTCAAAAACGAGGTCAAAAAGTGACACAATTTCCGAAATTTCAAAAAGAGTCCCTTTCCCTTATTTCTGATCGAATTTTGTTATAACCCGGCATTTTCGTGATCTACTTCATAAGAACAATCCGCTGGTATAGTTAGTTCGATTTCGAAAAAAAAAAATTTCTGAAAAAAATCCAAACGGGTGGATATACCCGAAAAATGAAAAAACCCAAACTTTGAAGGCCGATATCTCGGCTGCTATGCGAGCTATCGGAAAAAAATCTAACGGTTTTGTCTTAGTTTCATCGTTCTGAATCCAACGAGACCATCCGCAAGGTCGTAGTTTTTACGATAGCGGAGATATGGCATTTTTGATGCCCATTTTTGGCTTCAAAAACAAGGTCAAAAAGTGACAATTTCCGAATTTTCAAAAAGGGTCCCATTCCCCTATTTCTGATCGAATTTTGTTATAACTTGGTATTTTCGTGATCTACTTGACGAGAACAATCCGCTGGTATAGTTAGTTCGAATTCGAAAAAAAAAAAAAAATTTTAAAAAAATACAAACGGGTATACCCGAAAAATGATAAAACCCAAACTTTGAAGGCCGATATCTCAACTTCTATGGGAGCTATCGGGAACATTCCAACGGTTTTGTCTTAGTTTCGTCCTTCTGAATCCTACGAGACCATCCGCAAGGTCGTAGCTCTCATATTAGCTGAGATCTTGCATTTTTAGGGCCCATTTTTGGGGTCAAAAATTGACTTTTTTCCGAATTTTCAAAGTGCTATAATTCCACTTGTTTCGGTCGAATTCCGTTATAACCCGGTGTTTTCGTGATGTAGGTGATGAGAATAAGCCACTGATAGGGGTTTCTATAGCTATTTTCGGGTTTAAAGAAAATCGATTTTCCTTTTTTTTTAAGTGCTATAATTCCCTTAGTTTTCCTCGAAACTCATTATAACCCGGTGTTTTCGTGTTGTAGGTGATGGGAAAAAGCCGCTGGTATAGTTAGTTCAAATACGAAAAAAATCAATACCACCACATAGGACTTAGGCGGCGTGAAGTGGTTCCATGGAACACACGCGTCGCCGCCATGTCGATGTGTCGGTTTCCAAAGGGGAAATGGAGAAGAAGAATAAATGCATGATGGCGCCCTCACGACCAAAACTTTCCGGAGGTAAACTTGCCTCCCATTCGGATCTCCGGGCGGTGGCTGGTTGGGGGGGTCTATCAGGCGGATCTAAAAGCCTAAAAATCAATTTCTGCAACATCAGAGGCCTAAACACCAATATTAATGCAGTACACCAACACCTGCAATCAAATAAGCCTTACATTCTGGCATTGGCAGAAACAAAGGTGAAACCTTCAACAACAAATGTTCACCTCATTTATCCTGGATACGATTTACACACCCGATTTCGACTAAACTTTGGATTGGCAGTATTTGTCAAGAACGATTTGAGTTGCCAGCGGGAGGAAACGCTTGAATCTGCGGACTTCGACGTCATGTGGCTCAAAATAATAGCCAGTGGTGCCACGAAATTTATCTGCTGTATCTATAGACTACCAAGCGACACCCAATATGGACGGTTCTTTTTGAACCTGGTTGATTGCATTAACCATCTGCAAATTGACCACCCAAGCGCAGAAATCATCGTCATGGGTGATTTTAACGTTCACAATATCAACTGGCTGCATTTCTGCAACAAGAACGACGATGAAGGACGAGAAGCTGAGCTATTTGCCACTATATGCGGGCTTACTCAGCTTGTGGAGGAACCTACCAGAATCCCCGATCGAGACGGCGAGTTCGCGAGTCTCCTAGATCTGGTCTTGGCTTCAGATCCTGACTCGTACACTGTATCAGTACATGCCCCCCTAGGAACATCGTACCACAAATTGATAACAGTCTCTTGCCAGTTGGAGGTTAAAACGCAGGATCCTCCGATGCCGCGGAAGGTATGGCACTATAAATCAGCAACCACAAAAAGTGGAACCATCTTCGGGAATTTTATCGCTCATTCCCTTGGAAAGAAGTCTGCTTCAGAACCAATAACATCTCAGAATGTGCAAACCAAATTACAGAGACGATCTTGGCAGGAATGGAAGCTTATATCCCTTTTTCTACTAAATGCGGATCAAACAAAAAGCAATGATTCAACCTGAATTGCAAAAAGGCAGTAAAGACTAAAAACCCAGCATACCGCAAATGGCGTCAACATCCCTCCATCGAAAATCGGAGGAACTTTTTAGCCTCCAGAAATAGCTGCAAGCGAACTATTGATGAATGCAAAGAGAGTCACAACAACAGGATCAAAAACAAACTGCTAAACTACCCAAATGGAACAAGATCTTTCTGGTCGGTATCGAAAGCCGTTAGTCAAGGATTTGCTAAGTCGGCCTTGCCACCCCTAACAGCAGATGATGGTTCTATCGCGGTAACAGCAAGGGAAAAAGCCAACTTACTGGGTAAACTCTTCGCGTCCAATTCTACTCTGCACTCGCAAGGCAAAACACCGCCATATTTGCCAAGGGTGAATTCATCGATGGGAGAAATTTCGTTTCCCCAACGAATTATAAATAAAATTCTTAAAAGCGTAGACACCAACAAAGCTTCTGGACCCGATGGAATTCCAGCCCTAATACTAAAACGTTGTGTAGACGAATTGACTCCTCCCTTATGTAGACTGTTCAAGGCATCGTAGCAGCAGGGCCAATTTCCAACAAGCTGGAAAACTGCTCGAGTGCAAGCTGTACCCAAAAAGGGTAAGAAGACGACGCCCTCCAATTACCGCCCGATTGCACTAGTTCCAGTAATATCGAAGATTATGGAGAAAGCAGTCAACCAACAACTGTTAAGATATCTAGAATCATCTGGACTAATCAGTGATCATCAATACGGCTTCCGAAAGCTTAGATCCACCGGCGATCTTCTGGCTTACGTCATTTGTGGACAGAGGCCATGGAGAAGCACGGCGAGTCCCGCTCAGTCGCCCTTGACATTTCCAAGGCATTTGACAGAGTGTGGCATGAGGGACTACTAACCAAGCTCTCCTCAATCGGCATACAAAACTCATTATTGAATTGGATCTAAAGTTTTCTTGAACAACGAACAATCCAAGTAGCCGTCGATGGATACCTTTCCGACAAATTTAACATTAACGCTGGAGTCCTTCAACGATGCATTCTATCCTCCACCCTTTTCTTGATATATATCAACGATTTGCTAGGAGCCACTGTCTATCCAATCTACAGCTTTGCGGACGATAGCACACTTATTTCCACATTCATGTCCGCCAAACCAACGACAGCCGCAAGTTCTCAGAATCTTAGGCAGCAACAAGTAGCTTCAAGCAACAACGATATTAGAGCAATCTTGGAGTGGGGCGGTAACAATCTGGTCAATTTTAACGCTAAAAAAACTCAGGCTGCAGTATTTACGATGAAGACTACCCTTGGTGGCCCGGAGCTGGTTATGGCAGGGAAAACATTGCCAATGAAATCATCTTTACATCTTCTAGGAGTCGAGGTCACCAACAGTGTGTCCTGGCATGATCACGTTGCCGAGGTCGTCATGGCGGCTTCCAAATAACTCGCAGTGCTTTTCAAAACGAAAAAAATGTATACACCAGAACAGCTGCTGACTCTTTATAAGGCTCAAATACGCCCTTCCCTCGAGTATTGCTCGCATGTCTGGAGCTCTGCACCCAAGCATAGTTTAAACCTGCTGGATTCTATACAGAAGAGAGCTATTCATCTTATCGACAAACCAGAACTGACAAGGAGTCTGGATAGTCTGGAGCACAGGAGAAAGGTGGCTGATCTCTGTTTATTCTACCGTTATTATCACGGTAAGTGTTCCTCTGAGCTGGCAGGCCTGATTCCACCCAAGGCTGTTTCGGCAAGAAGGACGCGTCTAGCAGTTGCGGCTCATCAACATCAAGTCCACCTACCTACCCCAAGGACGTCGATGTATCGCGACTCATTCATCTGGAGAACATCTTCTTTGTGGAACGGGCTTCCACCTCACATATTTTCCGACGCATACCACCTACAGCGATTCAAGATAATTGCCCACAAATATCTTCGTGCAAGCACCACTCCAAGAGTGGCATAGGACTTTCCTCTTGTGCTTGTGTTTATAAAAAAAAAAAGGAAACAATTTCCTACCTAAATTTTAATGTCCCAGTTTTTTTTTGGCACGATGGTTCATTATCACCAACAAACCAACAAAAATATAAGCGTACAAAATATAATAAATCATATTAAGTTGTTAGATTTAAAAGATAGAGTTTTATTTTGGTTATAAAGCTATTTATTGGTAAAGGTTTTAAGGAATTAGGAACACTATTCTACATGTGGTAAACATTATAAGAGAAGCTTTTTTCGAGCATTGAGGTGTTATGACGAGTCCTCCATGTCTGAGATTTAGGTTGTGAGCGTCTGATCGATATCTAATTTTATTGTGCAGGTATGGTGGGGTTTTAGTTTTTAATACCCTATGGTAACAATTTAAAAAGTGTAACTCTCTGCGCCTTTTCATGTTTACCCATCCTTCATCTGATAACTTAAATGAAAAAGGTTGATTATTTCTTATCCCAAAGATAAATCTAAGACAAGATTTTTGTACCACAAAATATATCGCAATAATTAAAATGACTAAGAACTCTCTGTAAGATCAATCTTTTCTTTAATTGTTAAAATTTGTCGATGTAAGAACTTTGAATGATGCGTAGGCCTTTTTAATGGAAATATTTATGTTCTTTTTAAATCTTAATTCTGTGTCGACCATAAGACCCACATTCTTTGCACGCAGACTGAGGTTAACAGTAGATTTCCCTGAATCGTTAATTTTATTTTCTTATTTAGGTCAGACTTCTTTTTGCCAAAGTAAAGTACCGCTGTCTTGTTGGGATCTATCTTTAAGCCCTGCTTTTCCAAAAAATCTTTTACCCTTTTCAAATCGCATTCAATAATTGCTTTCGCTAGTTTCCAATTCTGAGAATCAAACGAGTATTTTATCTGCGTGTCATCGGCATACTGGTCTGATTTACAATTACTTAGACATTTGGAGAGATTACATGTAAATATTTAAAAGAGGATGCGGTAGAATTAAGTTTTGTGGAACACCACTTTTAGTTTTCCTATGTTCCGACTGTCCTAATGATATCTCCACATATTGAGATCTTCTGTGCAAATAACTCTTTATCAAAGCGAATGCCTGGTTTGAAAATCCTATGTTAGACAAAATAGCGAGCAAAAAATTATGGTTGACCGCATCGAACGCCTTAGAGTAGTCAAGGAGCACTAAAGCCGTCGATTTATCGGAATCATTCTCTTAAAAATGTCGTCCGTTATATGAGCCAGCGCTGAAATGCAGTTATATTCTGTTAGGAAAAACGCCATTAAATGTATCAATTGTAATTGTATCTATAATACTGACATGATTCAGTGATAATGATCATGATGCTAGTTCAATATTGTAGAAAAAAAATCGTTGAAAAAATGCATGACCGGAGGTACCAAAAAAATAAATAATTCCAAACTTTAAACGTATATCGGCTCTCATAGGCTCTATCGCCCAAATTCTAAAAGATATTTTCTTATTTTTATCCTTTAGATTCCATGGTCCTTTGGAAGGTCGCAAATCTATTATAGTCGGCACGCTTTACCCTAACACATAAGTAATAAAAGTTCCCCGGTTAAGAAACCAGCGGCTTTCAACCAATTTTATAATTTATATTTTTATACGATTTTTTTTATGGGTGTTAATGGGCATGGCAAAGGGTGTAAGTAATAATATTTTATTTTCTACTAAAATAATAAAAAAGACGTTAAAAAAATGTAAAAAATATAAACAGAGGAGCAAAAATATAAATATTAAAAAATTATAACATTAAAGGAAGTTTAGTCTGAAATTAAACACATTAAATGAAGTTTAGCCTGATTTTGAAGATATGTCAGTGTCGCAATAATTAGATTCATTACTACTTGAATAGTCGTCTGGGCGTATTATAGGGGTCGTACCTGGTCTATCACTTGCTCGGTTTGATAGTTTTCAGCTATATTTTTTTCTGTGTGATTTATAGATTTTCTCCATGTTGCTTCCTTTATTTGATGTAGGTTTATTTGAATGAGGATTCTTTCCATAAATTAAGGACACTGGCTTCATCGGTTGTTTTGGAAGCGTGCTTATCATAATAATTTTTTGCTATGCCCCAAATCAACTCAATTGGACTATATCGGCAGTGGTAAGGAGGTAATCGCAGGACTTCATGGTCATATTTAAGAGCCATCTTGTTGTTCACGTACTTCTTATTATACCTGTACGTCTTACATCTCTGCAGCAAATCAGCCTTTAAAAATATCTCGTCATGAGCAATTTTTTTTTGGTCTAGCCACGTTTTTATTTCCTCTTTTTTCCAACTGCTAGTGGGAAGTTTCTCTTCTACTCTGGAATGGTATGAGGCGTTGTCCAAGACTATAATAAAAAAAAATTTCCAACCGTTTGACAAGTTTTTCTACAGACCAATGTTCAAAAATGTTGGCATCTATATTTCCGTGGTAGTTGTCTGTTTTTTTCATCGAAGAGAAAATGAAACTAGCGTCGGAGATAAAGCCCTCGTCATTTCCTGCATGTAGCACAATGTACCTTTCTCCACAACTACAACTGCTGCAGGGATAGCATTGCGTGCCACTATCTTGTAGTTCTTCTTCATCCATATTGCAAATCTTATGTAAAGTGCTTCTTGAGATCTGGCATGCATCACATGTCCGCTTCTTTACTAGCAAAACAGATGTCAATGGATCCATGTTATTTTTTTCTTGTTTAAAATAATTTTGTACTAAACGACGTTCGCCTGAAGATAGAAACTGATATTTAGCAATATGTTTGTCTTGTTGCGAATCCATAAGTCAAAAATTACAAAGTAAATTTAATTAATAGACTGACGATATCACTTCAAAATACCAAAAGGAATAGAAGTGTAGTATTAATAGTATTTATTTGTCCAATCAGGCAAATTATCACCTTTTAGTTACATAATCCTCTTAATTTGTACATTTACCAGAATTTATAACCTTTTTTTAACCCAATTCTACTTTTTTTTTACCTTATAAAATCATAATAAATAATACACTAATCGGTTACACTAATAAATAATAATAATATAACAATTCATTTGTGTATAAAAAAGCATTTCCTTAAAAAAAAAATAGTATCCTTGAAAATAATATCCAATATTACATTAAAAACCAAAAATGTTTTAAACCGCCGGTAACAGTCGTCCAAACCCGTACTCAATATAAATAGTGAATAATACGGCGATAAGGAATTCATTGTTTAACTGGTCTACTTATCCGTTATGTGTTAGGGTAAAATAAGCCGACTATAGCCGCGATCTTGCATCTTTAGAGTCCATTTTGTGTTTCAAAAAAATCTTTTAAAAATGGCACTTTCGTCAATTTTTAAAGTGCTTTTATTCGTTTAGATCTGCTTATATCACTTTATAACCCGATGTTTTATCATAAATAGCATGAGGACGTATTGCTGGTATCGTACCAGAAAAATGAAAAATCCCGAACTTAAAAGATGAATACCGGCTTCCGTCAGCTCAGTATAGCTATAATTCCAACAGTTTTTATCTTAGTTTAGTCCTTCAGATTCCAAGTCTCCTTGTTCGTTTTTGTTTCAATGTTTTTTTCATTTTTACAGATCTGCTAATATCTGCTCAAAGTTCGTTGTTTTTGTAATGTAACGGATGAGAACAACTACAAGACGTTGGCGTTGCTAGCGCTAATATCGAACAAAAAACAATTTTTGGTGAAAAAGAAACATTGCCGTCTAAATTTACTTAACAACCAGGCAAACTCGTGCGTCCAACCTTTTCAATATTATCATTAATAATTCATATATCAGCGAATTGAATTAATATTATCTTTACCACATATAAATAGTTCATTAGTTGCCCGTTTGCTGAATTATTCATCGTTGAACTAATCAACCAAATATTGATTTATATGTGCAATTAGACAGCCGTTAACCCTGCGGATAATATTGGGCCCAAATTAGCTATTTAACGGTGGCATAGTGCAGGCAGTTTCTTTACCGAATTACGGGGGAGTATAATAGTGTATTATCCGAAACCCTAATCCGAAGAACACATCTAGATTGTTGTTGTTAATGCTGCGGACGGTCAGATTATTAACCACTTAAGTTGAATTTATATGCGATCCAAAATTAATTGCTTGCTAATGTTGTTTAATAGTTGCCTTTATGGCTTCCAATGTGCTAGGATGTGTTGTTTAGGATACATTGGAAATGTGAGTTTCATATTTGAAAAGAAAAATCCGGAACTCCATGATGTGTAAGCCTTTATCCTATTTTTTTTAAATAAAATTTTGGTGTAGCTCTTTGGCAGTTACAATTAACAAATAGTGTTAAAATCAAGAAGATCAAGAATGTATACTGTAAACCTGCGTAAAAATGGCAACGGGTTAAAAAAAAGTAAGAAGAAGCGCTGTCTTGGAGATAAGAAATAAAAGGACTTTAATTGTTTGAAAGAATTGACTTAAGCTAAAGCTAAATTAAAAGAAAATAATAAAAAAAAATATTCAAAATCATATTGGACTTGAGCCAAGTTTAGTCTAAAAATATCACAACATAAATTTAACTGATGAAAAAGGATAAAGAAACTGCACGTTTTAACCACTTGGGATAACCTCAAGTATGTAATATGAATAAGCTATAAATATATTTTATAGTTTATTTCAAATATGTAAAAAGTAATAAAATCCTATTAGGTATACAAAAGGACTACAGAGGAATCTTCCAATAATGCATGCCACTTTCATATTTTGAATTACGTAATTAATTCTCTTTACGGAGTACAGGTAATACCAACCGCATTTGCTTAGCTTTAAGTCGATTTAAAATTTTTTTCTATTATTATCCATCGGAGAAACACTCAAAGGGTACGACAAAAGCATGCAGGCAAGACTCTATAATATAGTAAATTAAACCTAATATATGTAAAATTATTATTTTATTAAAAGTATTTAAGCAATATAAATAATAATACATATTATGTTTTAATCATCAAAAATTATAATTTTCGTCATCTGTTAAGAGCTATCATCACGCCGTGAAATAATAATTAGAGCTTTAACCGCCTAATCGATTAGATTGTCCAGATCCTACATTTTCACATTTCTTTTTTGACAGAAAAATAATGAAGGTTTTTTCTAACTACACGTTTAGGGTCTTCATCAAGGACTCTGGCTGGTCTTCCTACACTATGCTTTGGAGATTCTACTCGTACTGCCTTTCTTTCCCGCGCTAGTCTATGAATTGTAGATTTTTAACGTACACAAAAATCCTATTTCTTCTATGTTAAAAGCATGAGAAATACACTCCGCTAAGAAAGTATCATATCACCATTAAAAGAATCTGTCACTAATTTCAATCGTTGTGCAAAATTAAGTACAAATTTGATTGAAACAAATACAAATTTGATCACACGGAAATGATACTGGATGATGCGGCTTCTTTCATTGCCAACAGATATATTACAGATGTTTTAGAGCAACATGTTGTGCCTTATTCCATGTTTATTGCTAACGACTTTTTTCTAATCCATGATAATATACATACTGAGTATCGTCAGGAAAATGAGATCAGAATTTTAATCCGGATATAAATCTGATGCATGGTTGAAATCTGCTCTATAGAAGGTTGAGGTTTGGAAATGTACACCCAGCTAATCTTAAAGATCTGCTACTATTAACTACAGAATGTGAGAATCTAAATTCTATACTAGAAGTATGGTACAACGTGGGGAAGTGATATTTTTTATCTGATTGTTATTTTTGATTTATGCCTCAATTTAATCGGAAAATGTGATGTGAATGTTTTTCTATATGGTTAATAAATCATAATGACTTTCTTGGCGGAGTGTAAGACAAATTTGATCTGAAAATAGCTAAAGCTGAATAAAAATTATAGACTACCTGGAAGAAACGTCAAATATCTATTCATACGTTTCGGAAGATAAATATGACTTTAATTCTAGACTAAATTTCAGATAAAGTCATTTAATAAAGAAACCATATGTTTCAACTCAAGGTAAAGTAAGTCAAAGTATGCATTAGAAAGTAAAACGTATTCTGGTGGTGTGTCAAGAGAGATGGTCTGGGGAGTGTGGCTTTGTCCGATAAGCAAAGTATTAGGGCTGTTTTTGCTTTTGCGCTTGTTTTCACTCTGTGTTTGAAGTTTGTCAGGTTTGGTGAATAATGGTTTTATTTTATTCGAATGACAGACCATAATATTTTATAAAGCATTAAAAGTTCGAAGTCTAAGAAAGTAACGGGCCCTCACAATATACCATCATCGATCTATATGTCTTATGTCAATTTTCGGCTTGTTCCTCTGAAGTTCCTCTCTTTCAGGCTAGGATTTTTTCCAGACAATCTAAAAGAATCCCTTGCAGACAACAGCGAATTCTGCAGAAAATATCCAAATTTGAACGTGACTGAGCTGAAAATCGCTGACCAATACCCCGTCATTCTTAGAATAGCTTCATCTAGTAATCTACTGTAGGGCTACCGCTATTATTAAAACTCTGGAATTAAAAATAATAAATAGCCAACAAAGTGTTGCACGTAATAAAAGACCGACACCGCCATGAAAAAGAAGACTACAAAAAAAAGTTATTAGAAAAAAAGGCATTGGCCGGCTAAAAAAAATATAGGAGGTATCAGAACCAGAAAAGTACAAGAAAGAGTATAGGAAATAATGCGTCAGACCCAACAACATATACAGCAGGACCCAGAAAACTGTACTCCGGAACAAGGCCTAGATACCCTTAAACAAAAGTTATCTATTTTTTCAGGTTGCTTAAGAGGTTATAAATCCCGTAATAAAAGAAAACAAGATAATTGACTTTTTGAACGCTCAGAAAAGCAATTCTATCTAACTAGTTTAACGACACTTCTCCAACAAATACTGCCATTAGCCCACTCAAGAAAACATGGACGAGTTCTGGGGCACTCATTTAACAACTAGTGAATGCAACCTCGGCATTGAATAGCTGACTGATTTCCTTTTTAGAATTCACTACGGCATCTTGGCGAACATCAATAAAACTTTAAGTGCCTAAAGGTAACTGCATTTGAACTAATAAGATTCCTTTTCGTATGGGTATATTACAGGGAGATTCCTTAAGTCCACTTCGGTTTTGTCTTACCATGAACCCACTCTTTAGCCAACTCAATTCAACTAGGTATGGATTTGACCTAAAAAAGGATATAAAAGAAGTAACAACAGTAAACCATCTACTTTATATGGATGACTTAAAAATTCTTGCCGCAACGCGACATCAACTAGATCAGATGCTTAAAATAGTGGAAAAATGATCTAATATAAGAATGACCTTTAACACATATTCATCGTGCTGAATGTGAAGCAGACGACTTAATACCATTTAAATTACAGGAGCTTAAACTGCTCATACACCATGGCACCGAGCAAGAAAAAATGCAAGCTTGAATAGGAAAACCACTACATGGAAGGAGTGCTCACGAGGTTCAACCAGAATATGTCGACATAGCGGCTTTTAACTGTAGGTTGACTTCGGGACAGTTTTTCCCCGAAACTGAAGGGTTTCATGTGGCTATTCAAGATCAAGTAATACCATTATTTAAAGTGTGTCGTAGGTGACCCGACGGTACAAAGTGACAGATGTAGGTATGGTTGTGAGACAAGGGAATCTATTCAGCATGTCACTGGTGGCTTAAAACTTTTGCATTAACGAAATATACAGAACGACATGATCTAGTTGCCAAGATGCTAGATTAAGAGCTCGCAGAAAATCTAAATCTCTTATCAGTAGCCAAAGTACCACATTATAACTTTAGGCCGGAAACAATTCTTGAAAATGAGAAAACACAAATTGTATTGGGATCGCACAGTACTTACAGACCAACTGGTAAGTAACAACCTAACCTAATACTTATCGATAACATTTCTAGGAAGACATATTGATGTAGCTATTCCTAATAGTAACAACCTAAAAGCGAAACATAATAAAAAGGTTGTTAAATATAGAGATCTAGAATACTAGATACTAAGACAATGGGAAAAGAGAGAAGCGCGGACAGTTTCAATTATTGTGTCAACAACAGGAGTCATACCAAGGAGCCTGATCGAAAACATGAAACTGTTTAGCCTTAAGGAAAGCATCTATAAGCCGATGCAAAAGTTGACGCTATTATTACTATATTTACATCTCAAATCGTCAGAAAGTTCATTGGAAACGCAGATTACATCAACTAGTTTAAAAAACATATCATTGTACTTTTAGTCTAAGTTTATTTTTGTTTTAACTCGAAAAATTCATCTGTAATCCCAAAGAAAGTGATACACTTTTATAAAAGTTAAAAACATATAAAATCTATAGCATCGCAAATATTTTTTATTTGTTAAGAAAGGTAAAAACAGAATCCGATAACATGGAAAGGACTCCATCAGAGCTTCATCCTTTTGATATCTAAGATATCTGATGAACGATCCCCCTTCCTCAGGGGGCAGTGCAATTGCCGTTTGGCATGAAATCTGATAATAATAATAAAGGTAAAAAAACAAGAAATAAGTAGAGTAAAACGTTTAAATAAATGAATATTTTGAACGTTCTACCATTATTTCATAAAAAAAGTGGTTCACTGCATACAGAGTGGGCCATTTTAGTATTTGCACCTAAGTAAGGGAGATTCAGAAATAGGTTTGAAAATAGGGGTACGACGTTTTCAGTGGTACATCCTGTTAAAAATAGGTGTAAGAAATTTATTGTGGAGAATTTACATACATTTTCATTTATAGACAATACTCTGCTTGATCGTTAGACTCCTTATCGTTTGTTTCTGTATTTCCTACTTTTCTTATTTTAACTTTTAGAAATGTTTTTATTTAGCTCTTTGCTTTAGCTTTTTGTAGTTTTTAAATTAATGTTTAGAGGAACAATATGATACACTTAACTATGCTTAATTTCTTGAGTTATAAATTAATGTATTTATTGTCATGTTTATGTACACATAGGTGCTAATATGCCTAGATACATAAGTGATTTAAATAACAATACTATTTCTAAGTTTCTTTCTGTAACTGATCAATTGATTGATTGAATTTTTTCTATTAAAAAATCTTATTTAAATTTGAATTTTCTTTTGGTATTGCAAATTTTACATTTATACATTTCATACATTGTAATAATAATGGCAATAATATTTTATAAATTTTCATCATTAACAAGAACACCAGGAAGTGAATATCCTTTACTAGGGAATCAAAATATTACTAAATAATAAAACCGACCGTATTCGGTAAATAGCAGCAGGTATTCCCGGCTAATTAAGATTGACCAACATCGAAACCTCAGTAATGACCAAATCTGTCTCCTAAATAAACAACTACGGCAAACAACCGTTAAATCGTCTATTTTAGTCGTGAATAGGTGCGATCGAATAAGTAAATTCTCATGAGAAATATGCTTTATTATTTCCTGAACCGTACGTGACTGTTAAAACCCCCGAAAAAAAAAGAAAAATACTATTTTAGGCCTGGTCGGTACTATTCTATTGTTATTCGACTTTTGTCGGAATTCTTCAGGTAGACCCTCCGGTACGTCACGTTTAACAATGAAAGAGAAGGAAGCGGACGGCGTTCGGAGAATTGTAGTACGACTTGGGTCTCCATTGAAAAAGTAACACTCTTTATATCGTGTCGGTACCTGCCAGTAGGCCCTTATTAAGAGGATTATGAATGAAAGGAAATGCAGTTTTACGTTAGAGCACGTTTTTCGTGTGTTTAATACCTTAACTAACTTTTTTTTTATTAAAAGAGAGATATTGTATCTCAAGTAAATTATTGTATTTTAAATTTAAAATAAATGTATTTATCATTGAAATAAGAAACATAGTGGACAATTTACAATTAATTAGCCATTATGATAAATAGGATTATGCCTCAATACAAAATTGTTATCAAAAGTACAAACCTATTTAACAAGGCCCTTTTAAGAACGAACAATAATGAAATGGCCTATATAACTACTTATACAGTGCTTTCATTTCAAAACGATCCACCCTTAATAACTTTCTTAAAAAAAAAAAAAAAAAAAAAAAAAAAAAACACGTCAAATTAGATATACAGGGGGTCGTTTAATTAGGCATTTACTGAAGTTCTGTCAATCACCTCCTTACCTCCAGCTAACCTCACTTTAATATGTCAAATGGGAACCTCCATCGTGTAATACATCATAGTAAGCAGCGTAAAAAAAAAAAAAAATGAAATCGGTAAATGTGTAAGCAAATAGTTAGCGAAAATGTCTAGAAATAATGAATATTTTATTTACGCCAAACTTTGGTATTTTATATGAATACTTTTAGTGTGGTACCTACATCATTTTAAAATTCTTACATTTTTTATAATAGATCATCAAAAAAAATACAAGCAATTTAGAAGTTAAAATGTGTGGTAACAAACAGTACATTTAGTTCAAGCAAATTATTTATTTTTTTAAGGAAAGAATGTGTACCGTTATTTGCGAGAAAAAAGAGTGTCTTCAAATTTTTTATAACTTTATATGTGTATTTATTTCACTTATATTTTTTGCGAAACCTACCTAATAGGTACAAAAAAATACTGCAATACCTTACATTTTAACGCGTTTAAAAAGCAGGCGATTTATTATTGTTGTTAAAACTGTCAGTTTGACGCGTTCAATTTTTTAATTTTAGTTAAAACAGTGAGTTAATAAAATGGTGTATACGCTAGCCGAAAGAATAGAAATAATTTTCCTTTATGGAGCTCAAGATCGGTGTGCTCGCAGAACCGCGAGAGCATTTAATGAAAGGTATCAAGATAAAAACATGAGCCATAAATACGTATTAGAATTGATACGAAAATTTGAAGAGAGGGGATCGATTTGCAATAAGAAAAAATATGAAAATAGAGTTGTCGATGAAGCATTCCAAGTTGAAGTACTAGGACAATTTGCTATGGATCCAACTTTGTCTATACCAAAGGCCGCAAAACTAACAAATATTTCCACTGGTTCCGTACATAAAGTTAAAAAAAAAATAAGTTCTTTTCTTATAAAATTCATATTCTTCGTGAACTCGGAGAAAATGATTTTGATAGGAGAATTCAATTTTGTGAAGTGATGTGCCAGCGAATTGACGACGATCCCCATTTATTGAAGAACATTTGCTTCAGTGACGAATCGACCTTTTTTTTAAATGGCCTGGTGAACAGACATAACTGTAAATACTGGGATAATGAAAATCCGCATGTTTTTCGAACAGACCATACCCAATATCCCCAAAAAATGAATGTTTGGGCAGGAATTTATGGGAATGAAATAATCGGGCCATTTTTTTTGGAAGAAAATTTGACTGGCGAAATTTATTTAAACCTTTTAGAAAATGCAGTATGCCCTTCCATCATCCAATCTATGGAAAATCAAGTAGATCAACATGGTGCTATATTATTGAATGAAAATAATATATATTTTCAGCAGGATGGAGCTCCCGCGCACTACACTTTGGTAGTTCGAGAGTGGCTTGATGAAAATTTTCGAGAAAAGTGGATTGGCAGACGTCGTGCAATCGAATGGCCTGCGCGGTCTCCGGACCTAACCCCACTAGACTTTTTTCTTTGGGGCTACTTAAAAAGCAAAGTTTATAAAACCCCACCTAAGAGTATTGAGAATTTAAAAAATAGAATATTTCAAGAATGCAGAGAAATTAGCGGGCAGACCCTTGCCAATGTTCGTAAGGAGTTTGAAAATAGGCTTTTTATTGTCTTGCTAAGAACGGCGCGCATTTTGAACATTTAAAAAAAAAATAAATTTGTTAAACTAATTAAATTTGTTTTTCTACCCTACCGATTTACACTTTAATTGCTTCTTGATCAATCAATTTTATTTCTTTTTACAACCATTGATAGCATAATGAATGCCCTTTAAAATAATGAATCACACCATGGGGTAGCCATTTGACATACCAAAGTTTGGTGTAAATAAAATATTCATTATTTCTAGACATTTTCGCTAACTATTTGCTTACACATTTACCGATTTCATTTTTTTTTGGTACCGTTTAATAGAGAATTTTACGCTCCTTACTATGATGTATCACACTATGGGGGTTCCCATTTGACATATTAAAGTGAGGTTAGCTGGAGGTGAGGAGGTGATTGACAGAACTTCAGTAAATGCATAATTAAACGTCCCCCTGTATATCTAACTTGACATGTTTTTTTTTTTAAGAAAGTTATTAAGGGTGGATCGTTTTGAAATGAAAGCACTGTATACTATTGGTTATTGATTATTTTGTTCATAAAATATTCATTCTTACCAGACATTTTAAATCACTATTCGCTAGAACCTCAAACGATTTAATTTTTCTTGGCACTGTTGATTAGAGATTTTAATGCCGCTTACAATGATGTGCTACAAAGGCTAGAATAAGCATTTTCGTGGAACTATACATTCCTCTTTAATAAAATATGAAGCATTTTTTTCATAAAATATGATAAAATACTCTATAAAGAAGCCAACATTCAAAGTCGCAACGCCGCTCGATCGCATTGTTGATTCCATCGACACAAGTAATCTTTACCAGTGACGTCGTCAAAAGATATTTACATGATTAATATTTATTATTTATAGATTATGCTTTAAATTATAAACAATATTACCGTTTATGAACTCTTTATGTGTTTTTTTACAATGTTGCCATTTCAAATTTTTTAGATGCGGTTTTTGGAATAAGTATTTAAATTTTTTTTTGCTTTAAAATTGTTATTTTTGCCCTTAGAATAACATATATCTATTTCTGCTTTTCAATGTTCTAAGGGTTAACTGCAGATAAGGAGGTTACTGACAGGATTTGGTCAAATATAAAGTTAAACGTCCCCCTGTATATCTAAATTCACGTGTTTTTTTCAAGAAGCTATTAAGGTGGCACTGTATATAATAGTATAAAATAATGAAAGCACTGTAGATAATAATGTTTGAAATTCTTTTACTACGGTAAAAAACTAACTATATTAGTGTCGAATCTCGAATATTTTTGAATCCCGAATATCACAAAAATACTGGGTTATAATGGGACATGAGCAGATCTAAAAGAATGAGAGCACTTTCAAAAATTTGCAAAAATGCCATTTATGACGGTTTTTATAAGGCTTAAATTGGCCCTCAAAATATGACATCTCGGCTAAAGCAGCTACGACCTTGGGGATAGTGTCATACGTTTTAGAACAACAAAGATATGAAAAAAATCTTTAGAAGTACGAATATAGCGGTCGCAGTATTCCCGTACTCGTTTCCTTAGATTTAAAATAATAGTCAAAATTTGGTAAAATCTCAAATAAAAGAGCCAAAGTTTTTTCATAATTATTTCAATAATATGAATTTTTTATTAATTTTTTCAATAATTATTCAAAACTTCTAACTTTTTTATAATCAAATGACTCCACGATTGATAAAAAACATCCTTTGGAGACATTTTAGTAAATGATTCTTATTGACAGCTTAAGAGCACCTCAGGTCTTAAACACCATTCTGTATAAGGGGCTTTCGGTGGCGAGCAGGAAAATGATCCAATATCATAATACAATGGCACGAAATGGCCGAGCGGATCGGAGGAATAATAGATAATGTTAATAGTGAAGGGATTTTGAGTTATCATCTGAGCGAGGGCCAACAATACATATAGATAATAATAAATGGGCCATATGGAGTCCGAGGGAGGGCTAAGGCCCTTTTGCAATGGAGATTTTCGGAATTAATAATACATCAAAGGATCTAACCAGGGATTTATTTGTTTCTTTGTTATTTAATAAATAAATAAAATTATGGATGGGCAACCCTGAAGGTTCCGATTTTTCTCTTTATTTAAGGTTGCGATGGGGAAATTAAAGAAATAATTTATCAAATTAGAATTCTAGGAATTGCTTAAGGTTTAGAAAAAATTGGCAACTATACAAATATGTTACTTCAAGTAGGCTTGTATAACAGAGTGATAGAAGAGTAAGCTGATTTTAAATGTTACAAACATGTTAAAAGCTTTAAAATACACAATTACTTTAGTCCATATCCTTCTTAAAGAAAAGAAGAAGTAAAAAAGTAGTTAGGACATATAGTTATAATAGTTAGGATAAGAAGAAACTATGGAGTTGGACTGAGATAGAAACTTTAGAGACCATCACTAAATTACATTAAAACAGCAATAATTTACTGATTGGGAAAAACGTAAAAAGAGTCAATAATTAAGTTATGGTACAAACAAAAACACCATACCTACAGGGACATTTCAGAGAATTTCCAATATCAAATTTTTGCCTCCTGTACTCAGAAATAAAAACAATTATGGGCTGACAAAAACACCTTTTAGACCAATTATACAGCATGGTAAGAATATTTTCTCTCAATCTCTTTCTATTTTCTTCTTCTTGGTTTACTAATGAATTAAAGTCTATGAGAGAAGTATTACATCTACTACCTGCAATATGATAATTAACGCCCAAGCTTAGCGCAAAAATATTTGATTCAAAATTATTAAATACTATACAGAAAAGCCATCAGTCAAGCAAAAATTAAAGCCAATGACAACTTTATAAAAACTGCTTTTTTCCTGATATTCTAAAGAGAGCTGTGATTTAACCTATTTTTAAAAAAGGTGATTGTTATGTCATATTTCTATTTAATCAAGTCATATTTAATTTTGTTAACTTCGGCAACGCCGCTTTTCTTTGTCATTGTTCGCGTGCGAAATGCGGCGAGAAAGAGAGAGAGAGAGAAGAAACGAAGACTCATGACTGTCTTCGTTTGTCGTTAAGATGTTAAGGTGCAGCGTTGCTGCTCTCGCGGTAAAATGGCTCTAATTCTCCATATCACGTGTAAATAAATATCGAATATCCACGAGTGGTGTTTACTTCCCCCAAATAAGAGGGAAAACCCTTACAATGATTCTTCAGATCCCTCTAATTGCAGACCCATATCACTTCTACCTAAAATTTCGCAGGGTTTTGAAAAATAAACGGCAATGAGAATGGTAACATATTTTGAATCTAAAAATATTTCCACGGGCAGTTAATTTGCCTTTAGAAAGAATAGTAAGACAACCTTGAATTTTCTGGATTTAGTTTAATGGATCCAGGATGCATTTGAGAATCATTGTTACCTGCCAAGTACGTTCTGCCACTTAAGTAAAGCGTTTGATTATGTCGCGCATGAGTTTTAAAAAGTATAAAGAAGAGGAAGAGGAGGCGTGGACTTGGCTGAAAGAGTGATTAAGGTGGGAGTTCCCTAAACATTAATACTCGGACCACTAGTATTTATGTTTAGATATAAGAAATAATAGTAGTATATTTATTTTTTCGTTAATAAATTCTCCACTTGCAATAGAGCAGCTTTGGTTTAAACTATCGATTGAAGTAAAAAATATTATTATAAAGATTGCGTATAGGCCACCAACTTTTTAATGCATGAAGTTCTTAAATAATTTCGAAAATACTCTGATAAATCTTATTCCAGTACATGATAGTATTTATTGTGTTGGAGATTTTAATATAAATCTACCTAACTATGAAAATTCGGATGTAATTAAAATTAATGAGTTATTTAATGCATTCGGTTTGACTCCTCTGCTACATTAATTGACTATGCCTTGCCAATGAACAAAGATTCTGTATTAGAGCTAGTGGAACAACGTCCTGTGATGGAAGTGATCATGAATTTATTTGTATAAAAACTGTGTTTTATTCAACCAAAAATACGCCTATTTTTAACACAACAAGTATAAATCTGCCACAGTTTGAGTCGGATCTTCCGTCTATACCCTGGAACAATATATATGTTAGATTGTGGATTTCAAAAATAACTTTTAAAAAAAAATTTTATTTCAAATTACAAAAATAAAAAACCGACATAGGTTTATCTTACTCTAAATACTTAATAATAATGATTATTGAGCTAACAAGCAATGGCTTTTTATACAAACAGAAAATGCTGACTATCATGAGAACAATAAGATAAGGTTCTTTCCACAGTCTTTTTAAACAAACAACAGCTAAGCATAAAAGGTGCTACGTTTGCTTATTCCCGGAAACGCCTACGGATCTGGTTGAGACGGTAAACATGTGGGTTGGCCTTGGTATCGGGTTTCATGGTATATTCTTATCTAACAGCTCCCCTTTTAAAAGAAAAGTTGGTGTTAATCTAAACAGCAACTTTTAAGCAGAACTCTTATTGGTGTTGAGTTCCATTGCTTCTTCTTGGTCTCCTAGGTGGATACTAGGACGTCTTCTTGGGACCATCCTCGAAAGCTGCTCTCTAAATGTCCGTATTCTGGGCTTAGGTAGGAATGGTGGGAAGTCATCATTGTTTGAACTATTCGTCACTATACCAATGGTTGGAGTTCGACGTCTTCGGCATTTGCAAGTAATGTAAAGGACTATGAGCAGAGCTATGGATACAATTGTTGTAATGGTGAACCAATTCATGTGTTTTTCGATGAAGGGTTGATTGATTAGTTTGTCAAGCTGTTCGGAATACTGATTGAGATTATGTTCGGCAATGTTCAGGTCATCAACATTTAGTTCACTGATGCGTAATGGTTTCAGTTTCGGCATTTTCGTTTTCTCTGGCAATTGATCACAGCAAGAGTATGGAATCAATATTGGAGATGAGTTTGGCTTCGACGAAGTCTCATTTGTTTCTCGTTCAAGTGAAGCTTGGATCCTCGTACTTCCAACAAACGCACCACAGGTAGTTTCAAGGATTACTATGGTATTGTCCGTGAGAATTTCTGAGACTATACCCTTGTTTTGACACTTAATGGTGATTGGAACTGGACTTGATGTTGTGACTAGCCATGAGTTTTGACGGATAAGCTGCACATGGTAACCCTCTGCATAGAAAATGGAAGGTCTACAGGTTTTAGGCAGTTTTGTATGTTGCCTAAGGAGTTGTGCTTCACAGATCGCATCACTGTCGATGGGGTACGGAAGTACATTAGTACAGATTTTCGTTGCCCTGTCGATATTTTTACAATGGTCCAAGTTTTGAAATGTAGTGAAAAACAGTGAATCATAATCACGCGCAATATAATTATTTGTAGTTGATATTGTGTGATAAAGACCTGTTCGATTATCTAAGATCGGGATTGGATAAAGGCGATACAGGGTATATACTGAGGGTTCAACAAGAGGTATTCTTAAAACAAATACTATTTTTGTATCAGATTGATAAGCATCTAATTCGATTAAATCTAAGTATTGAGCAATAGTTGAAGTTGAAATTGGCAAAGGTAAGTTGTATTTTTGTAGAGAGTGAGAGATTTCCCCAAGTGAATCCTCTAAATCTGATGGTTTTATTATAGAGCCATGTAATATCTTTAAGCGTGCAAAGGTGACTGCATTTAATGCGTCATTTATAGTGTCTTTAATGAATGTATAGCTTTCCATTAGCGATTCACATAAGTCTAGGATTTTAAATTGTGCACGATAAAAAGCTAGATCATCTGAAAGTGAAGCAATTAAGGTTTCTATTTCGCAAATATTCTGATTAAAGGTTTCTTCATCGATTTTAAGTTTTTGTATGGTAGAATTGAAACTCTTTATAACAGAAGTTGTAACTGAAATTTGTTGTTGCATAAGCCGTTCGATATTTGCCTCATTACTATTGATTTTGTCAATACAGTCATTAATGTATTGTCCATCTGATGCATCTAAGTTTCCAGTTATTGCTTTCCAAACAGTTCCGATACCGTCGAATATTCCTCGTTTTTCTCTTAAATTAATATCTTTAGTACCGATGATTAATTCTTGATATTTGACGTTTACGTATTTCGAAATTTGCTTAAGAAGACTAGTGTGAGTTTGTATTTCAACAAAAGCTGCCATCATTCGATTAGATTTTTCGATTGACAGGCTGTCTAATAAACCGTTTAGGATGTTATCATTATGCTCAATTGCTTGTTTAAAGGGAAGTAAATCTTGATATACTAAAAGTGTCCATTTGTCGTTTGAAATTTTAATGTTAATTTCTTCGTTGAAAAAGAGTCCAACTGTATTATTAATGGGCGTTATTCGGTATTGGCTGCTGGCGATCGAAGTCAATCCCAGTAACCTGCAAGGAAATGATAGGGAGATAAAACCTATTCGAAATATGATTTTATTCTATCGAAATTAACTTTGGTTGTTTTATTCGTTTCGGGGTTTAATAATTTGGCTGAATTTAAAAGGATTTCAGTTATGACATACGGACCGTTAAATTTGTTTTCTGATTTGGATTTTATTTGTGATTCTCGGACGTAAACCTTATCACCAACGGAGAATTCGGGTTGTTTTTCCGATATACGTTGATCAAATCTTTCTTTTGACTTTTGTTTGGCATGTTCTGTTCTTTGCCTAGCAACTTTATAAAAATAGCTCATTCTATTATTTAGATCGCGGATGTATTTTGAAATAAGGGCTTCTTGATTGTAAAGTGTTTCTGGGGGTCTATTTGATGTATGGCCAAATACAAGCTCATACGGAGTAAAGCCGTGTGTTCTGTTTTTAGTGTTATTGTAACAAATAACAGCATAAGGTAAAATCGAGAAGGGTTGGTCTTCGGGATGTTCGGCCAGATTTATTCTTATCATTTCGCCTAGGGTCGCGTGGAAACGTTCTAAAGAGCTATTCGATTCGGGATGACCTACACTTGAAAATGTTATTTTCGTATCAAAAAGTTGACATAGGTCTTTTAGAAGTGTGTTATCAAATTCTTTGCCAGAATCGCAATGAATTCTTAGGGGCGTACCAAAGTGTTGGAAGTAAACTAAGAGTGTATTTACAATGGTAGAAGCTTTTTTGTCTTGTAAAGGATAAGCTTGAACAAATTTCGTGAGCTCATCGTTAATGGTTAAAGCGTAGTTACGAGTTGGGTATTCAAAAATGTCAATGTTTATTCTTTCGAATGGTGTTCGGGGGGTTTCCGTAATTACTAGAGGTCTACTTAAGTTTTTCCTAACAATTTTGACTTTTTGGCAAATTTCGCACTTTTTTATAAAGTCTTCGATGTTCTTATTCATACCGCGCCAATTGTATTTTTGTCTAATTCTTCGACAAGTTTCGTTAATTCCGCGGTGTAAATTGTTTTTGCCAAGGTGGTATTGTTTTATGATAATAGGTATTTGGTCTTCATCAGGTGTAGTTACAATATTTTGACAAATTTTTAATTTGATTTCTTTGTCGGCAAAAATAAATGACATCATTTCTAGAGAAGGTAGATCTAAATTATTTTCAATGCAATAAACTTCATTTAATTCAAATAAGTCTTGATATTTAAATAAACAATAAAACAAGTGTTGGCTACAAGAATTATTGTCAAATGGTAAAGGGATTATTAAATACTTCCGGTTTTTAACTGATTTACTATTAGCAACATTAATTTTTAATTCTTGGAAATCTAAATATTCTTCAAGAATGTCGTCAATAATTTTAAAATGTAAATCTTCCATTTTGTTTTGCCTAAAGAATGTGACGATATTTTTATTTGATTTGTCTAGTAGTTGGTCATTTGTAACCTCTATTTTAGAATAATCGATTAAAGATCTAGTTTTATAATTATCAACAAATCGATTGTATTCCTCGGTTATGTTTCGATCGTCTTCTTCAGTAAATGAGGGTTGAGGGCTCGGTTCAGGGATAATAGTGTCTTCTTCTAATGCAAAAATGTTTACTTTTTTATGAAAATCTACGCATTCCTTAAGGTGATTTATTTTAATTCGAGAAAGTGCGTCAGCATTTTTATTATATTTACCGGGTTTAAATTCGATTTTAAATGAATATTCCTCGAGTTTGAGGCGCCAACGCGTTAACCTGCTTCCGGGGTCTTGAATGGACCATAACCATGTAATTGGACGATGGTCAGTAACAAGCGTGAATTGTCTGCCGAATAAATACGGTCGAAAATGTTTTACGGTCCAAACTATAGCTAATAACTCACGTTCTATAGTGGAGTATTTAGTTTCTGCGGTACATAAGGTTCTTGATGCGTAAGCGATGGGCATATCTTTCCCGATCGGTCCTTGGGATAAAACGGCTCCGATTGCAAAAGCACTTGCGTCAGTAGTTAAGATGAACGGTTCTTCGAAATTCGGATAAATTAAAAGTGGGTCAGTGGTTAAAGCAGTTTTTAATGTATTAAAAGATTCTTGACATTCTTTACTGAAAATAAAAGGGGTATCTTTTTGAAGAAGGGTTGTTAGGGGCTTCGAGATTTTAGCAAAATTTGAAATAAACCGTCTGTAATAACCTGCTAATCCGAGGAAAGATTTTATGTCTTTTTGATTTTTTGGTTCTGGAAAAATTAAAATACATTCGACTTTTGCCGGATTAGGTTTTACACCGTTTTCTGTTATTAAATGTCCGAGATAGGCTACTTCTTTGCGTAAGAATTCGCACTTATCTGGTTGTATTTTTAGATTGGATTTTCTTAGGCGTTTAAAGACTTCTTGTAGGCGGTTAATGTGCTCGTGGATAGTAGGAGAATAGATTATGATGTCGTCCATGTAGACGAGGCATCTTTCGTTTAAAATTCCCATAAGAATATTATCCATAACTCTCTGAAAAGTTGATGGAGCGTTTTTCAGGCCAAATGGCATTCGAACGAATTCGTAGTGCCCATTTTCTACGGAAAACGCGGTTTTAGAAATATCCTTTGGGTCTATCTCTATTTGATGGAACCCTGACGCTAGGTCTAAAGTAGTGAAATATTGGCATTTACCAAGTTGGTCGAGGAGGTCTGAGATATTAGGTAATGGGTATTTATCGTTAACCGTAACTTCGTTTAGTTTACGATAGTCGATAACTACTCGCCACTTTTGCTTGCCTGAAGCGTCAAGTTTTTTAGGAACTACCCAAACCGGGGCTGACCAGGGAGATACGGATGGTCTTATAATATTTTCGTCGAGCATTTTAGAAATTTGTCTTTTAACTTCCTCTTTATGAATATGAGGATATCTATATGATTTTGTGTAAATGGGTTTGGCGTTATTAGTATCAATCGAGTGTTTAATTTCGTTGGTAAACGTAAGTTGATCACCTTCGATATAGAAAATATCGGAAAATTCTAAACAAAGTTTAGTAATTTCCTCACGTTCTTCTTCGTTAAGGTGGTCAATTCTCAATTGTTCTTTTATTAGTTGCCGTCTATCAACAGGTTCGGCTGACTCATAATAATTAAAATTATTTATCGATTGTAGATCAGGTAGAGGTTATTTTATCAATTGCGTTAGGGTTAATAATGGTTGTTAAAAATTCGCCCTGTTCGTTTACGTGAATAATAGCATTTGGGACTTTTACTTTTTCTTTTTCTTGACCTAATAAAATTACATCGGTGTTTTTTAAATTGCATTTTAGTTTAAAGACTTTTTCAGTACGGGGTTCTATTGATATTAAATTTTTATTTTTTATTGCTTTATTTTGAAAATGCTGATTAGTTTCAGTATCAACTGTTGGGGTTAGAATTTGAGGTAGATAAGAAGAGTTTTTAGCTAAGTTTGATTTTACTACAGGTTTTTCATCCTCTGGTGTAAATTTATACATAGGAATATCTTTAAAATTTGTCTTAAGTATTTTTGATTTTAAGTCGATAACGCATTCATAGTGTTGTAGAAAATCGAGTCCTAAAATACCATCGAATTCGATATCTAAGTTACAAATATAAACTTTACAAGGATTATCTACATTAAAAGGAATCAAAGTGGATTCTTGGATCAATATTTTTTGATCAGTAATACCTTGTACGACAATATTTTCCGCAAAGCGTTGCTTAAAACCGGCTGCAACATGATCTTTAAAAACTGAAATTCCCGCGCCTGTATCTATGAGTAATTTATATGTTTTGGAAGCATCGTAAATATAGTAAAGGTTTTTTGAGCTTACGGTGTGTAAATTATTTAAAGAAAGCTTTGTTCGGGATTTTGTTTCGGTTCGTTGATCCGCAATGTTTGGATTTGTGTTGCAATTTGCGACATTGTCTGGTCTGTTTGTTTCTGATCTGGTGGGTGGTTTTGGTTCGATATTAATGGAAAATTTCGATTTGACGTTGCTAAAGGATTTTGTTGTGTTGCCAAGTTATTATTAGGTTCGTGGTTCGTATTGGCTGTTCAAATAGATTATAATCAATTTGGTTAGAAAAATCTTCGACATTTTGATCGTAATAATAGGTTTGACTATTATCGGAATAATAGTTGTACTGCTCGAGGTAGTTATCAGAATAACTATTCTCATCAAAATAATTATTTTCGTCAAAATAGTTATATTGTGAACCATCATCAAGGTTCATATGATAGGTTCTTTGATAGTTTGGGTTTCTTTGAATGACACTGGGACGATACTGGTTTTGGCTACTTTGTCCAAAATTTGGTCGTGGTTGGGGGTTAGAAGGGTTTTGAAATGAAGGTTGATTTTGTGAATATGGCCTTTGAAAATTATTTGGGTTACTATTTAAATTTGGTGCTGGGTTTCCAAAATTATTAGGTCTGGGGCTTGACTGTACTCTACATTCAATTGAAGTATGGCCAATTCTTCCGCATTTAAAACATTTTATACTAGGATTCTGCGGGCGTCTTAAGGTAGTGTTTGGTCTGGATGATGGATGTGGTTGTATGGGTCTATTTTGTTTTTGGTTTTCAAAATAGGACAATTGCAATTCTCGCCTAATTCTAGCTTGAGCTTCAAGTAAATTGTTGGGATTACTTGCACGTACTATGTGACCAATACGTGGGTCTAAACCAGTTAATAGTGTGTTTAGAGCCATCGAGTCTATTAAATTCGTTTGTGCTATTTTTTGAGGTGCGGTTAAATTTTGTTTTTGCACGGCAGAGTGCATTTTAGAGTTAAGAGTTTGAAGCCTATTAAAGAATATTAACGGGGATTCATTTGGTAATTGTTTTAATCTTTGCAAATCTTGGATTAAAGAAGAGAGGTCTCGACTATCACCAAAATGTAAACTTAATAATTGCTTAACTTCTAAATATGATAATAAATTTCTAAAATTAATAAGTTGTGCGGCTTTTCCTTTTAACTTATTTTTTATGTGAATAACTAAAAGATCGCGTTGTTCACCGACTGCCATGTTGTAAGCACAATCGCACGCATGTAAAAATGAGCCTAAAAATATTGCATCACCATCAAATTCAGGAATTAGAGAAAAAATTTCAGATAGTTTATAAGTTTCAAGGTGAATATCGTGAGCTGACGTATTCGCTTGTCGATTATTTTGTTCAGTTTGTTCAGTTTCGTTTGTGGTAGACATTATAATATTTTAAATACTTTTTCGAAATACGAAATTAGAAAATCGAACAGTATAAAAATAGTAAAATAAAATGTGTATAAAATATTAAAATACACAAAAACAAAAATATAAACGAATGATTCAATGCTTTTACTTACAAAAGAATCTTCTTAACCATTGTCTTGTTCTCTGCTTGTTGGATATCAGGGGCTTCACCAGGTGTTCCTTCCGTACCCTTGTTGCTGAGTGAGGACGCTGGATTACCTTAGGGTGCTAGTGGTTCTTACTGTAGCTAATATTACTCGCGAATTTGGATCAACCTGTTTTCGCGGCGTATAACTATCCGTTCCGACTGCGCCAATGTTAGATTGTGGATTTCAAAAATAACTTTTAAAAAAAACTTTTATTTCAAATTACAAAAATAAAAAACCGACATAGGTTTATCTTACTCTAAATACTTAATAATAATGATTATTGAGCTAACAAGCAATGGCTTTTTATACAAACAGAAAATGCTGACTATCATGAGAACAATAAGATAAGGTTCTTTCCACAGTCTTTTTAAACAAACAACAGCTAAGCATAAAAGGTGCTACGTTTGCTTATTCCCGGAAACGCCTACGGATCTGGTTGAGACGGTAAACATGTGGGTTGGCCTTGGTATCGGGTTTCATGGTATATTCTTATCTAACATATATTATTTAACAGATGTTGATCAAGAAATTTCTTTTATAACCGACAACATAGTTGCCTTGCTTAAATTACATACACCACCTATAAAATTTCGCATTACCAAGCCGTACGCTCCGTGGTTGACTGACGCTGTAAGGGCTATGATGCAGGATAGAGACAGAATGCTAACAAAATACAAAAAAAAGTATTGATGACTGGAATAGTTATAAGCTCCTAAGAAATATGACTACTCTTGTAATACGTAATAAAAAAATCATATTTTAATTTATAATTAACTGCTACAAAAGATGTTTAGTCTTCAATAAAATTATTTAACCTAAAAATTAAACAAAATAAAAGTAGTATTCCTAAAAATCTTGGAAATGTTGAAAAAATTAATCAGTTTTTTATTAACTCTATTCCAAAAATTAATTTTAATAAAAATACTCTAAATTATTATAAAAGTGTTAAAAATAACTTATTTCAAACGAGTTTTAGGTTTTTGACCATGTCGGAGTATGATATTGTAAAGGTTCTTTATAACATTAAAATTTTAATATACTTACCATCCGAGTATGCCTGCCTTTTCTACTACCTTATATTGTCCATGTCATTAACTTCTGTCTCAAGAATTTTGTTTTTCCTTTAATATGGAAAAGCGCAAAAGTTAGCCCTGTACCCAGGACCTCTTACATTAGCAAAGCACTCTTCCAACGCTATCAAAAATATTATATAAAGTAATGGAAATGCAGCTTCAGAAATATGTTGACAACTCAATTTTACCAGCGACATAATCAGAGTTTAGATCGAACCACAGCTGTTGTACGGTATTGGCCTCTGTAACTGATATTTTATCAGCATTTAATTCCAACAAACTAACATTATTGGTAATGTTTGACTATAGCAAGTCTCTGAGCTACTCTACATACTCTGAGCCATGATCTTTAATAAATATTTTGTCATTTGTTGGTTTAGGGGAGGAAGCATGCACGTTGATCGGCAATTCTCTTAGAGATAGGTATCAAGCTGTTTCTTATAATGGGTTAGATTCTGGCTTTTTAAAGATTTCTTCTGGCGTGCCCCAGGGCTCGATCCTTGGGCCAATCCTTTTTTCAATTTATATATTAAACATGCCAAAAATATTCATATCATCTAAGCAGCACTATTATGCTGATGATACTCAAATATATATCTCATTTGAACCATGTGAAAGTTCCCAAGCAGTGGCTGCCATTAATTATGACCTTGTTTACGAGCTTTCTTAAAATCATTGCTTACAATTTAATTCTATGAAATCAGCATTTATGCTATTTGGGGGCAAAGACAGCCGTAAGAATTTTTTACAGTTTTTTACAATTTTTTCTTAATTCATATCAATAACGAGTCTATAAAATACGTTGCACTGCAAGAGCTTGGGTTAGTTCTGGATAGCAATCTGCGATTCACGCAACATGTAAATTCATGTATTCAAAAAGGATTTTCAAACCTTAAAAATATTTATCCAAATCGCTACGTTTTAAATAGAAAAACAAAAATTCAACTATATGATTCGCTGGTCCTATCACAGCTTGATCATTGCGATGCAGTGTATGGTCCATGCTTGAGAACTTCTGAAGGGAGTAGAATTTAGAAACTTCAAAATGCGTGCCTTAGATTAAAATATGGTATAAGGAAGCATAACTTCATAAAACACAAGCTTAAGGTAACCAGGGATTATGCACAACAGAAGGATTTTTCACGCATCTTTAATGTTTTTTTTTAATAATTAATTTAAGGTCTCCACCTTACTTATATAATAAAATAAAATTTCGCACAGATGTTTAAAATATTAATACCCAGTATAAAGGAAGGTTAACACCTTCGCTTCACTTAACCGAAATTTATAAAAGATCATTTTCTTATCAAATTTCAAAAATTATAAATAGCTGCCAAACTAATACCGAAAACTTTATTAGCTTATATTCTTTTAAAAAATACATTTTAGTGGGTGTTTCGTTTTTTTTTTTTTTTTCTATTGCGATGATGATAAAGGAAACAATTAATGCAATAGACTATATTATAATACAGGGTGTTACAAAATTCGGTGCAAATATTTTAAGAGCGTATTATTGGAGTTAAAATAAGACTTTTTTTCTATAAACATGTGTCCTAAAATGCACCCACTAAGAGCTACAGCATTCAGAGCTACAAATCTGACTACAGTTATTCGTCAAATCTTTTGGAAATTTGCAAGTTCTTATTGTTTTAGATCCTCTTGGCATTTTTCGTCCCAAAAATAGTGTAAATCCAATTTTAGGAAAGGAATCAGGGGGGCTTATCCTTAGGATGGCCCATATCTTATGTTTCCAATAAGAAATTTAGTAGAACACTATCTAATTACCCATGAAAAAATCTAAAATTATCGTTTTTATCAGCGATTTTCTCGAAAACGCTTAATTATATCGAAAAAATGCAAGAAATAAAAAATTTATATTTTTTCAACTAGACGGTGTTGCTAAATTTTCAATTTCTTATAGGAAACATAAGATACGGGCCATCAGAAGCGTAAGCTACCCTGAATCCTCCCCTAAAATTGGATTTCCACTATTTTTGAGACGGAAAATTAAAATAACACCCAAAAAACGGGGACATGCAAATTTTCAGAAAAATTCATGCATCATTGTAGTTACGATTTCAAATAATCGATTTCCTTCAAGCAATTTTAAGCGTGGCTGTAGCTCTGAGGGGATCCATTTTAGGACACATGTTTATAGAAAAAAAAGTCTTATTTTAACTCCAACAATACGCTCTTAAAATATTTGCACCGAATTTTGTAACACACGGTACATATAACAGACTGTATCTTTTGCTTTGTGATGTGTTTTGTTTGTGGCGTTGAATTTGTTTTTTTTTTCCCTGTGTAGGCGTATATGCTGTCAGATTTTCATTTGTTTGCTGGTTGATGTACTCTTTATAATTTATAGCGTTTATATTATTCCTATTTTGAAACTTATTATAGTCTAGATAATTAGGTTAGATGAAAAAACAGGCATTTAGATATCTGAATCTTTGTGCGCTGAATCTCGCCTTTAAACTATTAACTTTGTAATTGTATTTTTTCCTAAATAAAAAGATCTTTATTATTATTATTAATATTATTATTATTATTATTATTATTATTATTATTATTATTATTATTATTATTATTATTATTATTATTATTATTATTATTATTATTATTATTATTATTATTATTATTATTATTATTATTATTATTATTATTATTATTATTATTATTATTATTATTATTATTATTATTAAAGCTCTGTGGGAGGCCTTTTTGGTGCCCTTAAGTGACCTGAAATGAAATTAAGTGACCTGAGTTATCTCCTAGGAACTTTCGGGTGCTGCGAGCAGTTGCCAGTAGTACTGCCTTTTGCATGTGCTTATATAGATGTTCGCCAGTTCCTAGTTGTTTAAGGTATTCCAGTTGACTCTTTGGTATTACACCCGTTGTCGATATAACAATTGGGATGGTCTGAACATTATCCATTCTCCATTGCCTTCCGATTTGAATTTCTAGATCTCTGTATTTGGCGATTTTCTCAGTGTGTTTCTCTTGCAGATTATTGTTGTTCGGTATGGCTACGTATATTAGAGTTGTTTTCCTGGAAATTTTATCTATTAAAATAAGTTCTGGTCTATTATGGCTTACATGTTGATCGGTAAGTACACTGCGGTCCCAATATAACTTATATCGGTCATTTTCCACTACGGGTTCTGGAGTATATTTATAATACGGAACCTTCTCTGTTGTAATAAGTTCTAACTTCATTGCCAGCTGTATTATTATTATTATTAGTATACACACACTATCTCAGCCAATTGGCTGGATAAAATTCACCCACCTTCGGATGCAAGTATTAAAAGGGTTGTATAAATCCTTTCTATCATCTATCCTATGACCTGTATAAATTGTCTCACGTGCGGTAAGTGTTCAGAATGACCGCTTTCTGGAGGTCGATTTAGATGTTTCTGTGCAGTTCCAGTTTCAAGAGGCTAGCTTCTAGTGATTTCGGTATAAGCCCTGTAGTGATAATATTACTGGGACGATTTCGACCCTGTTTGCATGCCACATTTGTCGGATCTCAAAAGCTAGATCTGCATATTTACTTACCTTCTCCTGATACTTAATACGTTGTTGTTATTTGGTATCGCGATGTCTATTAGAAGGACCGAGTTGAGTCCTTTATCCACACCACTATGTCAGGCCTGTAATTCGTCACCTGTCTGTCGGTGATAATGGGCCTGTCGTAGTAGAGTTTAAAGCTGTCGTTCTCAAGTACCTTTTGGGGTTGATACTTATAGTATAGAGTGTAATTATTAATAAGTTCATACTTGTTGGCCAACTTTTGATGGATGATGTTGCAGACCTGGTTATGTCGATAAAGATAATCGGTATTTGCCAACAAGCTGCACCCAGATGTTATGTGCTGGATTGTTTCCGATACTTGGTGACATTTTCTGCATTTGTCTGACTTGGTGTTTGGATTTCTAATGATAAATTTCTTATAGTTGTTAGTATTGATGACTTGATCTTGAATTGCCCTCATAAACCCTTCTGTCTCAGGAAAGGGTTCGCCTCGAGATATTATTATTATTACTATTCTGTTTTAGCTCGCTGATAGCGGTGTTGTCAATTTCACCGGCCTGAAGGCAAGATTAATTTTGCTATGGTAGATTTAGGAACTTTCGAACAATGTTGCATGTATTCAGTATAACAGATTTCTGTATAGTGATAATCGTCCAGGAGGAAAGACCCAATGCGTTAAGGTTTTTGGACAGTGTTAAAGGGACAATTCCTGTGGATGAAATAACTAGAGGGAGTATATATACATTATCTTGCCTCCATTGTTGTTTTATCTCGTGAACTAGATCTGCGTATTTAGCAAGTTTAGTGTGTGTCGTTTCTAGGACATTATTAGTATTTGGCACTGCTATGTCAATTAGAAAGGTTTTCTTTTGGGCTTTGTTTATTAAGATTATATCTGGTCTGTTTGAAGTCAGCGTCCTATCGGTCAAAACAGTTCTGTCCCAGTAGAGGCGAAAGTCGTCATTTTCAAGTACAGTTTCTGGTTTGTACTGGTAATAGGGGCAAGTTTCGCCAATTAAATGATAAAGTTTTGCCAGTTCTTAATGAATAATTTTTGCCACACAGTTATGTCTGTGCAAATATTCAGCAGCTGATAGAGATGTGCATCCTGATGTTAAATGTTGAATTGTCTCCGGTACGCGCAGGCATTTTCTACATCGATCGTCGATTACTTTCTCATCTTTAGTAATGTACTTAAGGTAAGTTCTTGTAGCAATCACTTGGTCTTGTATAGCCATCATAAAGCATTCAGTTTCAAGAAATAGATCTCCACGAGTCTACCAGTAGTTCGACGTTTCATAATCGACATGTTCGGCATTAAGTTCGTGAGGATGCTTTCCGTGTATTGCCTTCTGTTTCCATGTGTTAACTTTAATATTATTATTATTATTATTATTATTATTATTATTATTATTATTATTATTATAAATTTTACATCATATAAACAACCTACCACAAGTTTATTAGAAATGTTGCTTCACTCCCTTTGCGGATGACATAACTTTCACCTGTGTACATATCGATTCTAATACTACACTGGAGGCATCTGGGAAAGTACTCTTGAAAATTGAACAGTGGTTTTCAGCAAATGACTTCTCCTTAATGCTGACAAAGTACAAAGTATAATTTTCTTAACAAGAGCACTTCCAACTAGACTTGGTACTGACGATGTGGAATTCTTGGGGATGCATCTCGATCCTGGAGTCCTTTGGAAATCCCAGACAGGACAGAAAAGACAGACAGAAGCTACGCCATCCTTATCTGGGGTCATTGTGCTGATGCTTAGGATATGTTTCGTTTGCAGAGGAGAGTGGTGAGAATTATAAGTGGCCGGCCCTAATTAAAGACTACCGACAGGTCTACCATCTCTATTTATTTTTGAAACCCTTATTTTTACCAAATAAAATCTCCACCTACACCTCAGATATAATGAGGTTCATCAGTATGAAACCAGGGTCGATGGGATTTTGTTCCTTCCTATAGGAGACCCCGCAGAAGTCGGGATGAACCAAATTCTTATGGAAGAACATTTTTTAATAAATTACCATCCACAATATTTCAATAAAGTATAAAAAAATATATCAAAGACTTTCTCATTAGCAAGGCCTTTTATGATATTGAAGAATTTATAGAATTCAAATTTTAACCATATTATTTTAGATTGTATATTTGAATTTATTCTTCGCATAAGTTTTATTAATGTTTCATCTAATGTAACAAATTTCTTGTAATATTATTGTAATTTTGAATTTAATTGTAATGTCTTGTCTTACTTCTTTTGTAAGTGCTTATTTTTTACTATATCTGAGTGACCTGTATAAGCACTATTCTATATCATAACACCAATAAAGGATTAGAATTTGGAAAGATGCATAGATAATAAATTAATAAAAAATGAAACGTGGATTAACTGTCACACATCAAGTGATATCTGAACAATAAGGAAGAAAATAAAATATAAATAAGAACAGGGAAGAGATAGAAAAATGATATATGAATAACGTTTTTTATCTATTTTTAAAATGATCTCTTTATTTATTTTAAATGACTTAAACCGGTGCAAAACGTTCAATTTTTATCCAAATAAGCATGTCGTGATCCAAAAAATTAACTAAAATCCATACTATCGTTCGCAGTCCGGAAATAACCTGAAAACTTTAAGGGAAATTATGCGGTTCGATGCAAAATGCACAACAAAACTAAAATAATAATTTCGGCTCGAAACAGACTGTTAAAGTTTAAAATTGCATCGAGTTCAAACCCGATCTATTCGCTTTAAGTTCAAAGTTCGGGCACGCAAAGGGGAGTAATGCTAATAATTATCGGTTGTATGGACCTGCAAGACAACGAAAATAATTTAAAAAAAATCTATTTTACCCTTAAGTCCAACTCGAACTATTCTGGATGAAAAGGAGGAAGTCCCTTAGAGCCAGCTAAATGGTTTTACCGTTTTATTGAAAATCCAATACGAATAAAGTTGCCTTAACTGAACATTGTGCAATTTTTGAAAAAAAAAATCAAATTTGACAGTCTTTGCGTCACCATAAAATCTTTTTGGTAAATAAAATAAGATTATTTTAGATTCTAATTTTTGTTAAATTATGAGTAATATCATGAAAAAATATTTTTTTTACCATTTTCATAATTTGTCGAACTTTATAGTTGGAACTGTGGCTTTAAAGCGATAAGACTTTTTTTAAAAATAAGGTTAATCCATCGATTATGAACTCTTTTTCAGCTACTTTTTTCCGAGGAATTCAACAGTTCAATCAAATATTCGGCATTCCAACTGTAGTCTCAAAAGTAAATTACCAATATTAAATTGAGAGTATGTATAAAATGTGTCTATGAGCCATTATAGATCTGGATCAAACTAGAACAATATTGATTCAGGTCTTAAGCTCTTATTTGTCATGCCTTACTTAATAACATAGTACGTACATAAACACATATTTCTATTATATACGATGATAAATGAATTTTATCATTTCCACCGCCATTTGCCCGATAACAACACAAAAATATAATTTATTTGTAAGTCGATATATGACGGGTCTTTTGAAAACGCCAGCCCTAATGCATGATGTTGTTTGTTTAATGGATATGAATTAATGAGTGCTGCATTTTTTAAAAGCTCCCATGTATAAAAGTATCACAGGGATGCACGGCATATAACAATGCACCGGGAAAGCCGGTTTGCTCTGTTTTTCACCCGAAAATCGATCATATTTATAAATAAATTATTGTTTTTGGGTGATTTATTAAAGAGCTTAATAACCTCCCTGCCTCCTCTTCTCCCCTGGCCACTCACGGTTTGAATGTTGTTCTAAAAAAATTCTATAGTTTCATATCAAGAATCAAATTGAATACAATTGAATATATTTGGGTAGCAGATGGCAATAAAAGCTGCTTAGATATAGAGTTATAAAAAAAATATGATGGAATTGGAATTTGACGAAACAGTGGGCTTCCAAGGCAGTTGTGCATATAGGTTTCCTGATGGACCCGTCATACCCCACCGGGGGTTACCAGAGCCCAACGGCCTTAGAGAAACGTGTAAGGCTCTCTGGTCTGAAGGACTTAAAGTCGCTCGGTACACTGAAAGTGTTACCCAAGTATTTGAACCTGGCGCGCGTGAGTGCTGGGCACTCCCCGACTACATGGTCAACGGTTTCATCCTCCTCACAGCACCATCGGCATTCCGGGTTGTCCGCAATACCGATAGTATGGAGATGGCTTCTTAAGTGCCAGTGACCAGTTAAAAGACCTGTCACTAGCCGAATTTTGCGTCTTTTTAGGCGTAGTAGATTTTTGGTGCGACAGGCGGAGGGCCCACCTATGTGGGCTTTGGCCTGTCTCATACCAGGGGACTCAGTCCATCTTCGGTGGGTCCACTTGTCCAGCAGACCCTTCATTGATGCGACCGCATCGGCACATTCGCGGATCCCAGTCTGGCAAGAGAGTCCGCTTGTTCATTACCTGCATGGCCAGATATCCAGAGCTGGACCCTGCACCCAACCTGTACCAGTTTTTTCAGGACTTTTATGCACTCTAGTACAAGCTTGGAGCTTACCTTTGCGGCCGTGATAGCCTTAATGGCAGCTCTGCTGTCCGAGCATATTGATACGACTGTATTGCGGTGTCCGCAGCTTAGAATTTTCTGTCTGCATTTGAATATAGCGAATACTTTGGCCTGGAGGACAGTGGCGTGCTCCCCCAGCGAGTATGCCCTACTGGTATGTGGGGTCCCACCAATAAGCCCTGATCCAGCTCTGTTATTCATTCTGGAGCCATCTGTGTACCAGATGGTCCCCCTATTCAGCAATGCAGGTCTGTTGGAATGCTACCACTCCTCTCTGCCTGCAATATGCGTCACGAATCCCTCGCAGTCCACAGTCACTGGAGCCATGCAGTCACTGCCCATCAGAAGGAGAGGACATTCCTGTATGGCCCGTGACCAAATTTTTGCGTGACCGGTCTCGCCAGCACGTAGTTCGCCGAGGACGTATAGCCTGTACGCAGTCCTCATTGCCTCGAATTGCACAACGAGGTCCAGAGGCGGAAAGCTCAGCAGAGTCTCAAGCGCTCTAGTTGGCGCCGTCCGCATGGAACCCGTTATGCTGAGACATGCAAGACGTTGGACTCTGTCCAGTTGTGCACGAATTTTCGCTTTCTCAGTACATGGCCACCAAACGATAGCCCCGTATGTGAGAAGAGGTCTCACAATGCGCGAGTAGATCCAGTGGAGGATCTTAGGAGACAGACCCCAGGTATTGCCGAAGCCCGCCTGCAGGCCCATAGCGCGCAGGTGGCCTTCTTCCTTCTGGTGTCTGCATGATCGTGCCAGAAGAGTTTGGGATCCAACTTGATTCCCAGAAATCGAACTGTCCTGGAGTAATGCAGCTGCACGCCACCTAGAGATATAACAGGGGGCGCGCCAAAGTTACGTCTCCTCGTGAATAGTAGGAGCTCTGCTTTTTTTGGGGTTAATCCTGAGACCTCCCGAGAGGCACCATGTGTCCACAATACGCAGGGCTCTCATCATAGGGCCCCGCATTAAGACGGCGTCTTTCCCTGGGCAAAGGATTACCAGATCATCAGCGTAGGCCTGTGTGTATAGGCCAGCATTGTTTAAAAGATTTATCAGGCTGTCGACCACAAGGCACCACAAGGTAGGGGACAATACTCCTCCCTGCGGGCAGCCCCTAGCCGCCAACGTTTCGACAATCTCATTGTTGAGCTGGGCAGATACATGACGTTTCGAGGCCATGCTCTCGAAACGTCATGTATCTGCATCTCTATCCAGCTAACCAAACAGGGTTCTGAGCCGCGGCTCTCGAGTGCTTGGCATATTAATGTAAAAGGGGTGTTGTCGAACGCCCTTCAATGTCTATAAACGCACCCAGACAGGCCTTGCCACTACCCAGAGCACCCTCCACCTTCCTAACGAGGTGGTGTAGGGTCAGGTCCGTGGATTTGCCCGCCTGATAGGCGTATTAGTGCACATGCAGTGGTTTGTTGACCAGGATGCTTTCCTTAAGGTATCGATCAATCAGCCTCTCCATCGCCTTCAGCATAAAGCTGGTAAGGCTGATAGGTCGGTACGATTTGGGATCTGTAAAATCGCTTTTTCCGGGTTTCGGAATGAAGACGACTTTCACTTGACGCTATAACTTTGGGACGTAGCCCTGAGCAAGGGACGACCTGAATAGTCTGACTATGTGTGGGGTTAGTACTTCTAACCCGTTTTGCAAAAGGCATGGATATAATCCATCCATGCCCGGAGATTTGAAGGGGGGGAATGTCTTGATTGCCCATTTCACCCTCTCGTAGGTAATTATTCTTCTAGCAGTCTCGAACTCTAAGCGAATTGGAGCCCGAGAACAGCTAGGAGGATCGCGAGTTGAGTTGGAGTCTGGGAAGTGAGCGGAGCATGACCTCCAGTGACTCCCGCTCATTGGTAGTAAAGCCGCCATCTGGAAGTGACAGCGACTTCAATTTAGTTCCAGGTTCCTTGGACAGTACTTTGCATAGTCGTGCTGCGGATGGTGTGTTTTCAACATCATCGCAGAACCGCCTCCAGCACTGTCTTTTGGAGTCCCTGAGTGTCTTTTTGTATTGCCTTTGAGCTGCGTGGAACGCATCCCAGTCACTGGCAAGCTTAGTGCGCTCAGCCCTGCGAAGGAGCCGACGCGTATTGTCACGGTGCTTTTCCGTGTTCCTGTTCCACCAGGCATTCTTGGCATTGGCGGGTCTCCGTCTGAGGGGACAGCTGCCCTCGAATGCCGCGACTAACGCACGAGTCAGGTTGACAGTCCCGTTCTCTGTGTCGGCCGGAAGTGCGTACCTTGCCGGCATGTCCGCAAGACCACCGACTAGTTCCTCTCGAAAGTGGTCCCAGTCAGTGCACCTTGGGTTTCTGTAGGCTGGGGTATCGCACCGAGCCTGCTTCTTTAATTTAAAAAGAATGTGCCTGTGGTCCGACATTGTGACCTCAAGGGACACTCTCCATGAGCTGAGAAGGTGCACAGTACTAGGTGAACAGATATTAAGGTCAATAATTGATTGACCCCTATTGCAGTAGAAAGTTGGGACACTGCCTCGGTTGAGTAGTTCTAGGCCATTTGAGCACAGGAAGTGCTCAAAAAACCAGGGAGCGGCCCCTTGGGTTCTCATTTCCGTATCCCGAAAGGCCGTGATGTGAATTCGAATCGCAGCCCATGAGAAGCGGGAAAGTCTTCACAGTATGTATGGTTGACCACCGCAGTGACGACCGGGGGGGGGGTGATTCAATTTCGATGGGAAAGTAGGCAGAGCAGACTACCAGATCCTTTCCCGTGTCCATTGACAGTTTAACGGCTACTAGGTCCCTTGTACAGAGACCTAAGAGGAAAAAGCACCGCACATTCCTTGTAAGGATGATTGCGCGGGGATTCTCACAAGGTACATGTTTATGTATTGTGCCGCCAGTTAAAACCAGGCCTTTAACACTTTAACAGAACCCTGGTAAGTCCAGGGCTCCTGTAATAAGGCGACGTCGATATGGAGCTCAGTGAGCCTTTTGCACAGAACAGCGGTGGACGCTCTTCCATGCTGTAGATTCGCCTGCAGAAATGTTAAAGGCATGCTGTATGGTGTGGGGATAGGTGACTGCCAGTACGCTTAGTCCTTGGAGCTGGAAGGGCCATCGTCTACGGATTGCCCTGGCCCCTCGGAAGCTGCGGTGTGAGCAGTAGTGGCCTTTCCTAAGTCGGCGGCCGAGGGCCCAGGGGTAAAAAAAATATGATTATGGGATTGGAGTTAGTATTAATAAACATTTGTTACTATCATTGAATTAGTTGGCATTGACTTTGCGTTTTATTTGTTTTCGTCAATTTTGGTAAAAGTAGCTGAAAAAGTTAAGAAGAACCGTTATTTTTTCATTATTTTAATGTTTATGATTTGATTATGTTAAAAAAAAATGTTATAGAGAGCTTTTTTTGTTAACAATGTTTCAACCTATAATTTTGGTTACTAGTATTTTTTCTACAAAATTGATGATTTGTGACTTTTTTTTTTAATTTAAAGTTTTTTATGTAAGATGTGCGTATGTCGATCAACTTGATTTTTTACAAAAACAAAAGTAAAAAACTCCATCAGAAGAATCTTTTTACCTAGACATTCTTTAGCATATTTTATAAGAGTTTTTTTGTATTATTTTTTATTTAATCTTATGGTAAAATAGGCCCAATGATGCTCTGATAGGAGTGAAACACATGTAGCTTTAAAAAAAAATTAGATATATATATATATATATATATACAGTGCTTTCATTTCAAAACGATCCACCCTTAATACCTTTCTTAAAAAAAAAAAAAACACGTCAAATTAGATATACAGGAGGACGTTTAATTATGCATTTACTGAAGTTCTGTCAATCACCTCCTCACCTCCAGCTTACCTCACTTTAAAGTGTAAATCGGTAGGGTAGATAAACAAATTTAATTAGTTTAACAAATTTATTTTATTAAATGTTCAAAATGCGCGCCGTTATTAGCAAGACAATAAAAAAGCCTATTTAAACTCCTTACGAACATTGGCAAGGGTCTGCCCACTAATTTCTCTGCATTCTTGAAATATTCAATTTTTTAAATTCTCAATACTCTCAGGTGGGGCTTTATAAACTTTGCTTTTTAAGTAGCCCCAAAGAAAAAAGTCTAGTTGGGTTAGGTCCAAAGACCGCGCAGGCCATTCGATTGCACCACGTCTACCAATCCACTTTTCTCGAAAATTTTCATCGAGGCACTCTCGAACTACCAAAGTGTAGTGCGCGGGAGCTCCATCCTGCTGAAAATGTATATCATTTTCATTCAATAATATAGCACCATGTTGATCTACTTGATTTTCCATAGATTGGATGATGGAAGGGTATATTGCATTTTCTAAAAGGTTTAAATAAATTTCGCCAGTCAAATTTTCTTCCAAAAAAATGGCCCGATTATTTCATTCCCATAAATTCCTGCCCAAACATTAATTTTTTGAGGAAATTGGGTATGGCCTTCCCGAAAAACATGCGGTTAAACATCATTATCACAGTATCAACAGTTATGTCTGTTCACCAGGCCATTTAAAAAAAAGGTCAATTCGTCACTGAAGCAAATGTTCTTCAATAAATGGGGATCATCGTCAGTTCGCTGGCACATCACTTCACAAAATTTAATTCTCCTATCAAAATCATCTTCTCCGAGTTCATGAAGAATATGAATTTAATAAGGAAAGAAGTTTTTTTTTTTAAACTTTATGTACGGAACCAGTGGAAATATTTGTTAGTTTTGCGGCCTTTGGTATAGACAAAGTTGGATCCATAGCAAATTGTCCTAATACTTCAACTTGGCATGCTTCATCGACAACTCTATTATATTTTTTTCTTATTGCAAATCGATCCCGTCTCTTCAAATTTTCGTATCAATTCTAATACGTATTTATGGCTCACGTTTTTATCTTGATACCTTTCATTAAATGCTCTCGTAATAAAATACTTGATCGCCACCGACTTCCTAGATCAATCAGGTTTTCTCGCTCTTGATCTGGATGGGATCTTAACAGACATATTTAAAATAAAATTGTCGTGTTCAATCTTTGTTTTTAAAGAATAAAATAGGGCATGAAACTCTTTAATATCTTGCATTGTAAGAGTTGAACAGCGGTGGGTTTTACCCGATAAATGGTGACATTTTGGAAAAACTGGTAGTTGCAACGGAGCACGCCTACAAAAAAAATATCTAAATAATATTATTTAAACGTTATAAACGAAAACAATGTAGTTACCTTTTTAATTTTGCAACACTTTTTTTCCATTTTGTCGGATCAGTGGGACGTCGCCTGCCTTTGCCTTGTGCCACGGGTAAACAAAATGAATCATTATTACTATCCATTCTTGTTTTAATTATTAACATTTTTGTTAAATAGCTGTTTAAAAACGTAGACCAAACGCTTAGGATTTATTTATTAAAATGAGGCAAAAATAATAAATCACGCGACCACCAGCATAAAAACAAAATTCTGCGCTCTGATTGGTCGCTTGGATAAGACGACTTTTGGAATGATACAGGCGATGGATAAGACAAGTTTTGAAATGATACCAAATTTTTCCTATGCTTTTACCATAGGTAAGGGCGAGTTTTGGCATGGTTAAATTTGTCTAATGTATAGAGGGACATTGACAGATGCTATAGACACCATGACCTTATTTTTCGCAAAAAATGGATAAGGCGAGTTTTGGAATGAAACCCCTCAGTTAAATGTATAAATGATCTTACTTTTATTGGCAACGAAGGATTTCAGCATCGCCTGGGAGACCCTAATTTAACAAACCCACAAAATATTGGACCAGGTAGTATTGAAAAATCAAACCAAGCTGTTGAAAATATTCGGAACCTATTTAAAGCGTACATATTATTATCCAATTTAAATCTAATTTCCATTAAAATTTATTCTCAGTTAATAACTTTGTATACGAAGTCACTTGTTCTTTAAAATTCACCTCCTAAAATGTGCAACAAGCCAAAATATCAATGAATTAAATCCTTGTATTTTTGGGTACATAGGGTAGAGAGATGGCACGCGTTTTACAAAACATAAAATATCTTCTTATTTAAAAAAATACAAACATATAAAAAATACAGGAAATAAACGTAAACATTCATCCTAGTGGCATAAAAAAATGAAAAACTGAAACTAGAAATCACTCCGTCTATCCTACTCAGGCTAGAAGAGTTGGACATTACTTGGGTAGGATAGATGGAGCTTGAATTTTATTACTTTTTTTTGTAGCACTGACGCTACAATTTTGACAAACGTTGCTATAAGACGTAACTATCGCGTAGCCATCTTGAATAAAGAACGCACTTGATTCAGTCGTCCTTTTTCTTCGTTTGTCGATAGACTTCGCTGCATCCAACGCATTCGTTTTCCATATCACTGAAACAATCTTCTTCACTAGAAAAATCATCTAAAATCATGTCATCGAACTTTGAAGAGACTACTGTGTTTTTTTCACGAATTTCCAACCGTTTAGACTTCTTTGGTATCTTTGACTTTCTCGTTCACTCTGACACTTTGCACTTCTTTTCTCCCACCTCTTTTCTATATCTGATGTACGCCGGTGAAGATAAAACTCCTCCTAGATTGGCATGGACCTTTCTCATAACTGGCGTAACTTTAGGTACAGGAGACACCTGGTCAAGAGCTTTTCCAGGCATTATTTCCGACTTACCTGGAGGACCTGGTTTTGTGTTGTTAGTATTGCGGTATATCCCAGAATATCCTGGTTGGAACAAACCTGGTTGTTGGACGTTCCTTTGGCGGAGAATTTCTTAGCATCCTGGCTGGGGTTGAGGCTTATTCTGTTTCACAGTTTCGTTTCCAGCATTCTGATTAACGGGCTCTATTATTTGGTGCAGTAAAAACGCATTGTCCAGTATAATATCTAGATAGAATGGTGATATACCTGTTGCTTTGACAGCTGATACTGCGTTATTCACGGTAGCAGATTTGCCTCAAAATTCTCCCAGGATTTTACCAAATTCCAGCCGGTTCAGCTTTTTATTTGGATAGGCCATTACTGTGCGTCATAATAGAATCCTTTGAGACTTTTAAAAAAGGCTCGATCAAGGTGCAGTGCGGGGGTAGACAAAATAATTAAAATAATAAAATCATTTTTTGTTGCAAATTCCAAGGCATCGATGTTTGTAGTGTGGGAAGTGTGGCCATCCAACAGCAATAAAACTTTTCCTAGTGGCTTATGCGGAAAAATATGTTGTGTTAACCACTGAAGAAATATTTTTGAGTTGACATAGGCTGACTTCTCAGACATGCATATTTCAGATCCTGGTGGCATTCCTTCTGCCCACTCTTTTTTTTTGTTCTTTTCCTTGAAAATACAAAAAGGGGGAAAATACACCCCCTCTGCATGGCAACAAGCTATAACACTGATGGTTTCGCCCTTTTCACCGAGGCTAATGGATGGTATACTTTTTGAACCTGTTGCTGCAAGCACTTGTTCGGTTCTGGTATTGAGTTGGAGCCCAGTCTCGTCAGTATTAAAAATGTGGCCAGGTTTATTGAATAATCCATTTTTGGTAAGAACTGTCTGCAGTAATGCAAAGTATTCACGCACAGTTTCTCTCGACAATCCTATAGCCCTTACTGCAGAGGTGTTTTCTGCTTTGCGCACGCTAATGTCTGGATTTCTTTGTAGAAATGACTGCAACAATACTCTGCCAGCTTTGCCTGGAAGTTGAATATATCAGTAGCTAGATATCAATATTTTTTAAAAACCTCTTACTGGCCTTAAATTTATGCCTAACTCTCAGTAATTCTGCCAGATTAAACGCCATTATCCTCACCTCAGTTCTTGTAGGCGCAAAGCCGTGTTTTTTTAGTTTCTTGATATGTTTGGACAGCTTTTCCTCGGTAGTTTCACCTAGTCTTAATGTGGTTTTGGGTATAATATAAGACCTAGCTGCTTCATTTAAGCTCATTTCATTGGATATTACCGCAGGTTAAGTAGATGTAAATCATCAGCGCTCCAAGTAGCTTTTGGACATTAACATTCTGTAACATTCAAACGCAAATTGAGATCCATCTCTCCTAAAATTATAGGAGATATGGACCAGGCTATTTGTATGCAACGGAATATTATGGACTATTATTTTTAAGTTAGGGCTACGCCAGAAAGTCCGTTTGATGATTACAGTACAAAATATTCGGCTAAAACTCACCTGAAAATGATTTGTTCAGTGACCAAAATACACCTTGCAAAATTTTTTGGTTGTTTGAAAACAATGACCACTTGTAACTACTAAAAACAACAATAAATCATGGAGCACATGGACTAAGAAACTGCGGATGTCGAATGTCGGTGCGTGTACTTTATCAAATTGGCCATTGTCGCAACGATATGTAAAATCTCGCTAATGATCCATCTCTCCTGCAGTGCCATCTCTCCTCGCTTTACCCAATTTGTCATAATTTATGGTTTCGCTGATATACAGGGTGTTCATTTGAAAACTTCCCACCAGCGATTTATCGAAAACCACTGTTTAAAAAAAAACGCCGAAATATGTCAAAAAGTTTGTCAAGAGGGATAACGTTCTAACCTAAAATTACTTCACCCCCTTTCACCCTCTGCCACCAAGGGTCATCCCTTTAAAAATTTTAAATGGCAAGGGGTATCGAGTAATAGCTTGTTTAAAAGGTCTTTCAATGTCTTTTATTTTGACGTTTGATTTTTTCAAATCGGTCGATTCTTTTTCGAGAAAATTAGAAAAATTTTTGTTTATCTTAATTTGTTCAGATAGAAAACAAAAACATGAAAATATCAGTTTTTATTTCAATAAGTGTTCAAAATGTTGCCCGTTTTTGGCCAAACAATGATATAGGCGATGTTCAGATTCCTGACGAACATTTTCAAAAACATGTTGTGGGATATCATGGCAGCTGGCGATAATGCCTTGACGAAGTTCATCCAAACTTTCAGGTTGGGGAGTAAACACAATAGATTTCAAATGACCCCATAGAAAAAAAGTCTGACGGCGTTATATCAGGAGATCTAGCAGGCCATTCTATAGGCCCCCTTCGCTCTATCTATTTATCTGGAAACTCGTCGTCTAGCCATTGCCGAACGGGAAGAACATAGTGAGGAGGAGCGCCGTCTTGCTGGAAATATATTTCAGCCTCATCAAGTATAGGGTTTCTATCATCATCGATTTGGTCTTCAATGTATTTAGTGATAAGCGGATTGATGGTATTTTCCAACATATCCAAATAAATGTATCCATTTACATTTCCGTTAATAAATAATGGCCCAATCACTTTATTTCCTAAAATGCCTGCGCATACATTAATTTTTTGAGGGTACTGGGTATGCCCTTCTACAAATGCATGAGGATTTTCATTGCTCCAATATCTACAGTTATGCTTATTAATAAATCCATTTGGATAAAATGTGCAGTCATCGCTGAAGCAGATATTCTTTACATGAATAGTATTATCATTAATCGCTTCAGTAATTTTTTCACAAAACTCAACTCGCCTATCAAAATCGTCTTCGGTTAACTTTTGCAATATTTTCATTTTGAATGGATGAAATTTATGAAGTTTGGTAACTGTGTGAACAGAGCCTAATGAAATACTGGTGGCAGCAACAATTTTGCGTAATGAAGTATTAGGATTTATTCCAAAATGACCCAAAACTTCAACTTGAGTGACTTCATCCAAAATTCGCCGATGATCACGTTTTTTATTTGCAACAGATCCAGTTTCAGTAAACTTAGTAACAAGGTCCAAAACATACCTATGCGAAGTTATCTTCTCCGGATGTCTGGCGTTAAACGTGACGGCAGTTTGCCGAGCACATTGATTTTGGGCACCATAAATTAGAATAATTTCCACTGTATCGGCTAGTGTGTAAACCATTTTGGAAGTAAAATCTTCAATTCAACAAATAAATTTTCACTATTCCAAGACTGTCACAAATGTAACTGACGGCAAAATAAATTCTTTATTTCCCTTAGCAACGATAAATAATTAAGCAGGTATAACAATAAATACAGTTTGCCCAGGATATCTGTGTTGATGAAAAGAATGCGGACAAAAGATTAGTTTTTCGTCAGGTTAGTTTGGGTCCAATAGATTTGAAAATAAAGCTAGTAATGCTAGATGTAATTCAAATTGGAGAAAATCGAGAAATACTTGTCCCGTTAAAGTCTGTTCAAAGAAAAATGGATCAACGACTCTTTCACCCACTATTCCACACCACAGATTTTAAGGGTCCTGGGTGTTTACCTCTATCATCCAATGCTGATTTTTTGTTCTTCAATATCGATAAAATAGAATCCAAAACGTCAAGTTATTCATTTTCATCTAGGGCAGGACGACGAGATTTCTAACATGACCAAATTCTCTAAACTTAGCCTCAATTCTACTCACTACCTTTTGACATATCGGAGGACAATTAGGATGGATTTCATTGAATAATTGAGCAGGTTCTCTTCGGGTAGGTGTTCTATCACCAAACCCAGCCATGCATAGAATTCCATTTTTTTCACGTTCCGTCAACTTCACCATTTTGAAAACCGTAACTTTGCTCATACACTTGACAATATCTGTTTGGCGTACAACTGTCAAACCGTTTCTATGAAAATACACGTGATGGCCGTGTATTTTCACGACCAACATTAAAAAACACGAACGAATAGACTTTTGTTTCATTTATTTCCGATTACATACAAAAAAATCGATTTATGACGTCACATGGCAGCCATATAAATTTTGAAACAGATAATTCCTGTACTGGCGTTTTAAAAACAAAAGCACCCATTTATATGCCATTCAAATAAAAAAAAAACTGAAATTAATAAATAATGGAGCCCGCACCCTTATATTCTGCTTTAAAAACATCGATAATCAAAATTCCGTTAAAGTACCTTTATGGCCGTTAATTGACATTTTACGGGTAAGAACCGGTAATTAACGCTAATTGATTTCTTCGCTTTCACCCTAAAACCCTACCTTCCTACCCCCCGTGACAACACCGCGGAAATCTTTATTTATGCGGCCCTTACAAGGGCTGTAATTAGATTTTCTTTTAGAGGAAAGGGGAAAAACACTCGCAAAATATGCGAAAATATTGATTTTTGATAATGTAAGAAATTGAAATTGGTTTTCCAATTGTTGGTAACAGAATAACGGGAGAAACATCGAAAAATAATCACTATTTATAAATGCAAACGCCTGTATCGTATTCGAGCATCTTGGTCAAACCACAGCACTAAATAACGCGGAAATAAGCATAGTTCAGTTTTTTGACCTCAGAAATACTTAAGGTATGGTATTGGTCACAACAAAAATGTCGATTTTGCAATAACAATTGAAAAATAAAAATAAATAAACAAAACAATAGAGAATAGCTGATTCTGCCCACGAGGTGCCCTCGCTTCCTCATGCGAAATACGCAAGTAAAATATAACTGGAAAAAATTTACAACATAAAATTAGTACAATATTTACATTAAAACTTCCTAGATGACGTCACATTGTTGAAAAGTCCATAGATTTCGAGTGAAAACTGTCGATTTGATTAATCTGGGGCTCCATGAAACTTAATACGCTAAAGGCACCCATTCACTAACAGGCTGCCCGCAGGCTGATGCCTGAAGGCATCTAGCCCTGAGGCGTGTTCTCTCCACATACACGCAAGTCGACTGCAAGTCGAGACCTGCCGTCGTTGGAAACCCTACTGTGAATGGTGATTTCTTGTCAGTTTATGTCCGAAGGCCAGAACTTTCATCAATTTTAAAAATTGGACTGAGGGTCAGCAATTTTTTTTGAAATGTTGTCGTTTTAAACAGGATAAATATGAGCGACAGGTGCAACCAACCTGAATTTATAACTGGATTGATGGATATTTATAGAAATCACCCGTGTTTATGGAAAATAAAATCAAAACATTATTCCAACCGACAAATGCGGGAACAAGCATATTTTGCATTGTTGCAGTATTATAAAACTGTCAATGAAAAAGCTACAGTGGATACAGTAAAAAATAAAATAAATAATTTAAGAAGTTCATTTAGAAAAGAACAGAAAAAAGTAAATAAAAGTAAAAAATCAGGTAGCGGTTCAGAACAAGTATATGTACCCAAACTTTGCTATTTCAAGTTACTTAATACTTATGTTTACATCTAATCAGGAAACTCCGCTGCAACCAATTTCAAACGACAGTGATTACGAACATGACATAGAAGAAGAGAGAATTTCTGACAACGAGGTAAGTGAAAAAACATTTTTTTTCTTAGTTGATGTTGCAATGTTTGGCGTGTAGTGCATAACTCTGTATTGTGTGTATTTTTTTGCACAAGGTGTTTTGTAGTTTCATAGATAATAATATATGTTATGGCTAATATAGATACTTGGGTAGTTTGCAATCTAGCCAGCTATTTTGCAAACTAACCAGATGCGCTGTTATTTTGGAGTAACCTGCATATTCTTGCAAAATAGCGGATAACGAGTTGCTAGTCTACGAGCAAGCTGGCTAGTATGCACACTATCTGAAAAATCTGTTTTAAATGGATATTTTATGTAGGTTAATTTAGTAAAATAGCTGCTAGTTTGTATGCTAACAGATAATTTACACAACTATTTAATTTTTTTAGTAAATATTAAAACAAAAGAATATAATCTCCAAAGTAACCAAAAAAATTATATAGTTACTACCATAGTCTGCATACTAGCCAGCTAGTTTGTAGACTAGCAACTCATTACCTGCTATTTCGCAAGAATATGCAGATTCCTGCAAAATAACAGCGCATCTGGCTAGTTTGCAAAGTAGCTGGCTAGATTGCAAACTACCCAAGTATCCATATTAGCCGTAACATTAATAATATAAAAACAAGATACTGTATGGTATTTTATAAATATCTACAAATATATTTTATTGAACCTATAGGAAAAAAATTGAAAAATAGTTACATTACAAAAAATTATCTTGCCAGGACACTTTTCCTCTCTGCATAAAATACTGTTTGTAAGCATCGCGATTTTCTTTTGCCATGTGTGATGGATTCCTACCATAACCTAGTTGTAAGTTATTTAAGGTGTTTTCGCTTCTCCAATCTCCCGGTATTATGTCCCCAGTATCAAGGAGTTCAGTATCAACGATGTTTTTAGATAAGTAGGCGTTTGTTGCATGGCGACGTAAAAAGTTATGTAGGACACAAGATGCGAGGACAATGTAATTTATTTTTTCAGGCTTCATATTAATTGCGTTATGAAAAACGCGAAATCTGTTAACTAAAATGTCAAACGCGTTTTCTACAGTACGCCTGGCTCGACTACATCGTATGTGTTCGTGTAATAGAAAGGCATCATCCGCCATAAAAGCAAAATTCATATTTTCTTTGGTAGTTTTATTGCTTGGTATGTTTAGTTTTCCATTTATTAATCTATCGTGAAATGTTGTGGTCTCAAAAACGCCTCCGTCGGATACTCGTCCATTACATCCAACACTGACGTAAGTAAATTCGTAATCGGCGTTAACCATTGCCATTAAAACGACACTGTCATAACCTTTATAGTTATAAAAGTATGGTCCACTATTACATGGCTTGACAATTCTAATATGCTTCCCATCAATGGCACCTCCACAGTTGGGAAAATTCCATCTACTCTCAAAGTTTCTTGCTATATCTTGCCATTCCTCACGGGTTTTGGGAAACTAAAAAAAAATCTGCCATGAAAATACTAAATTTCGTCTGTTTTTATTTTAGAAGTTTAACATTATTCTAGATAAAAATATACTCGTATTTTACAAATCTTGCTTTATTTTTTTAGGCCGAAGATATTAACGAAGAAATTTCGAGTCCCAAAAGTACTGGTATTGACGTACTGGTATTGTTTTGGCAAGTAATAGCAGATGTTCCTCAAGAACCTCACAAGTTCAGCTAAACGTTCTGCACCAAAGAGAAAGTTAACAGAGCAACACGACATGATTAAAAAGGTTTGCAGCACAATTTTAAGAAATGACATAGCAGATGAGTTTCATGTAATAGGAGAAAATGTAGCTTACAAACTGCGATTAATTAATGAAGAACAAACATTTTATGCCGAACAAATAATAAACAAAGTTCTGTTTTATGCAATCCAGAATAAATTGACTCCAGACTCAGACGTTGTAGTGAACAAACCTGTTTTCAGCTATCAAACAATCCAGATGCCAGTCTCAAATGAGCCTCATTATCAGCAGAATTCAAATGTTATCCAACACCAACAGTCATATCAATTTTCAAAGCCACTCCACAGAGTCGCAAATAACACACCTTTCTCGCACTCAAATGTTGCTTTTTCTGACCAACAACATACAGTTTTGTCATCTGCTGGCCAAATTGAAGAAGATTTGCCGGATTTAATTATTTTAAAATAATAAAAATGTTTTTATTAACTAAATCAATTTTAATAAATTTTAATAATAAATTTAATCACTTTGTAATCGTAAATTAGTTTTATAAGTTTCAATTACGAATAATAAATCAATTACGAAAAATAAATGGTTATTTTCTTACCTTTAAATACTCTTTCTTTAAAACTTTGTAGATGCACTTGCACGTTTCAGGGATGATGACTCCTAGTGCCTGAGGAGAAATAAGTGTTGAAAATTTCAAATCCTCAAAGCTTCTTCCTGTTGCTAGGAACCGTAATGTTGCTAATAACCTTTCTTCTGCACTAATCGCTCTCCTCATTTTGGTATTTTTCTTTGTAATGTCAGATTTAACGAGTCTTAATAGTGTTTTAAAAGTCTTATCATCCATACGGAGATAATTTTTTAAATCGTCTGAACTAGATTTTCGAAGTTTTTTAATAATACTTATAAGAGAGACAATTTTTCTCTTTCTAGAAGCAAATTTTTAACCCAGAATCGTTTTCGTTTCCAACCCAACCCAACCCAACCCAACCCAACCCAGAATCGTTTTCGTTGTCTAGCTGGCTTTTCGATTAACAGAAGTAATAATAAAATTGTTAATTTCTTAATTTTTTTTTGAATTAGCCATTTTGTTAAACGCAACGCTCATTCAAGAAATTACGATCGACTGAGAGTGTGTGGACATGTCCATCGCCTGCAGGCAACGATCTGAAGGGCCAATTCTTTGGGTTTTGACCCGAAAGGCCGACTGAATAGTGTGTGGCCTTCCTCGGCCATGGCCTGCAGGCGAACTGTTAGTGAATGGGTGCCTTTAAAGCGGAATTTCGGGCGATGACGGGCGGTGACTTTATATTAGGAAAGTCTGACAGTACTGATCTTAGTGACAATGACGTCAATAATTTATGAATTCCAGGAATTTTTTCTTTTTTATTTTTAGTTTTGGAATGGCTTCGTCGGTCAAGAAAGGTTTGCTGAAATAAATGGTTTTTTATTTACCGTAATTTCTAGCTCTAATTTTTGTTTTTGTGGAATTAAGACATAGAAATTAGAATAGGTTAAGTATTCTAGAGGAAGATTTCCTTAGTGGAGATAACATGGTAAGCATATTTAGATACTTCAAAATTCTTCTTTACGCGAAAGTTAACCGGCTTTTATTTTAAAAGCTTATTAATTTAATTTTGTTTATTTTTATTACTTTCTTGCCTCTCGACTAAATTAAAATTGACTTACATAATATTTATTCGAAATTTATCTAAAAAAAAATATCCGGATTGTCTATTTTTACTTACAATCTGAAATGAGGACAAAATTATCATGCGAATATCCCTTTTGTAACAATATTGTAGTATTTTTCTCACTTGTTAGGTGTGAATTAAAATAATCGAAAATAGTCAACTTATTTATTTACACACTTACACTATGTAAGCAAGATCACTTACTCACAAATATTTATTTTTAGTACTCGTGTAATTAGTAGTAGTATATTTACAACTATTCATGTCTGATTTAAACCTCGCACCAATATTCTGAACTTCACTTCAGACATCTGAAATGACAACTGACAACTGAGTTTCATCAGAGATGCGGTTTCTTATATAATTAGACAGAACGCTGTTTCGGCAGATTCTCTCTAACAATCGAGACGTCGTATGGTGTTGAGAATCAGGTGGTTTCTTTGTTCTGAAATGTCCTGAATTATAGTAGATGTTGATATCGGCAGAAGGTTCCCCTCTTGGATCTCTTGTAGAAGTAGCAATTAATGGTTATTTTCAAAGGAAGACGTTGAACAATATAACAACACACCAGAACATGTACATACAGGCATGTAAAACTGAAGACTGCTACGAATCATCTGAAGTCCAATTTATGGAATCCGCAAGCGAGTTTAGGAACTTAGCAACTCCTTCTTTAGAAAACACAAAGCTTCTTAACTATCCTTATAGGTTAACTTCTGGTATAACGTCTTTTTGGTAACCAGTTAAAAGATCTTTCTACCAGACTTTTCATCTTAAGTGCTTGCACTTCTCTCGAGCTTAGACCGACGGAGCCCTTGAAATGTTTGCAACTTTTTACTGAAAAATTTTACCTATTCCTTCAGACATTTATAAATCTTAGCTACACAACGTGCCAAAGCACACTCAGCTGGAGCAGAAAACAAGTGCAATTTACAGGTCACATCATAGCGACTCTCTCTATCATTAGAATTATATGCCATCGAATGTCAAATTCGTCTCGGTTGAGTTTTTGTGGTTTTCATAATAAGGAGCCTAGTCGGTTAAAGTGAATAACTCGAACTTTACTCCTAGGCGTCTTTTGTATTCTGTAAAGGACGTCGATGATGGCTGTCAGCACTTTTTGAGCCCTATCAAAAGATGGTGGTTCTTAAAAACTTAATCTAACCTTATGTTTCTTGCCCGCCAGCTGAAATCCTCTAGCCATAAACTTCTTTCTACAGCTTGCTAAAGACAAAGAGTGTTTTTTTTATACGTTCCTGTAACTCTAACCTCTAACTTTTTCTCCTGGAGGCAAGTCGTTCAATTGCCGTCTTAATCATGCGGTTAACAGATTCCTCAAAGTCGTCCCATTCTGGAATGTTTTGCCGAACACGTTTGGGAAGTTGTTCGTGTTCTTGGTAGCTTCGAATTCCGCGGTTAGTGCATCGTAAGTACTGTCCATCAATATAATCACCATCGCAGAGTTTATCCAGGAATGCTTGGATTGCCAAATGTTTCATTATCCTTTCCGGATCCGATCCGGATTCCGATTTTTTCCAAATCTGGATATGCTAGTCAAACCAAACGTGTAATTTCGGCTTCAAAATACGCAGCTTAAAAAGATGTTTAAGCTGCGAGTGGTATATAATATATTCCAGGTAGGATTAGCCATCATGCATCTCCAAATACCTTATTACGTGATCGTGGATCTCTTACTGCTCGGGGAATATTCTTTGTAGGATGGCAGCAGCATCTCCTCTTAACGCCGATGTAAGGGCAGTGGCTTTCTCCCTGGATGACCAACCATTTGCTTTTGCAGCTGCTTTAAATTGACGCTGATAAATATTCGGATGTAGTGTTATCAAATTGAGGCGGTTTGAGACTCATCAGTTCAACAGATTCTGTATTACCATAAGCTTTGCTCTTCCTGTACACTGCTAACAGTCTACAGAGAGGCTCATTGATAGTGTTGACGTCGAGTGTCATTGTTTGCATTGTTTGTCAAAATCTTTTCTTCCAACCTGGCAGAATTCTCTTCACATCTTAAATTGGTAAATTAAAATATGGAGTTTTGTTCCAGTTTTGTAGCAATCTAGATCCAGTATTTTCTTGCATCGTTAGAGTATTTTCCAGCAATTTAGCTTTTAAGCCTTACAACTTTGAACAATATTGCTTGCATCAGGAGAAACAAAGTTGTATAAGTCCTCACCATCTACCTCGAACAGTGCGCTATGAAGCCGCTCTCACAAGTCCGCTTTATTTCCCGTTGTATCGCAGTCCCTTTTCTCTAGTTCCTTTTTCAGATCAACTTTTAAATCCACCTCCGTAAACATTTTCAGACACATTAATCGGATTTATTTTAGTCTACTATTATTTATTTTCAGCGGTTGAATAACGTCCAAATGATACCCCATACGTGACACCAAAGTGCCGTTTTTCTGGTTTGTTAGGTGTAAATTAAAACAATTGAATAGTCAATTAATTTATTACGCTACATGCTTACACTATAAAAACGCCAATATTCCGAACTTTGCTACATTGTAATCATAATTGACAACTGAGTTCCAGCGGAGATGCGATCTGTTATACTGGGCAGGACACTGATCTGGAAGATGCTAGCTCATTTTTGCACATCGTACGGTATGACACTTGGGCCATTCCCGAATGTCATAGAATCAGCTGATTTCTCGATATTTACAATACAATAGCTATAAGTTGGATCAATGGATCTTTGCGTTCACGTCACTAAACTATCATTCAACTCAACACAATTATTTCTCATCTGTATTCTTTCTAATTTAGACAAATCAAATGAGAAAGAGCACAGAACGTAAGTCTTCAAAATACTCGACCTACGGTCGGAGCGACAGTTATGAGTTAGACAAGGATAAACATCCGATCGCATGTCTATGATAAACTTTCAACATCATTGGCTCCCCGTCGGGTTTTAAAATCGATTATTTCCCGTGCCCGTTTTCGCAAAAATGTACTAAATATAATACATTTTTTATATACAGTGCATTTTTTTATCTCGGGTCATAGGGTTTTATGTGTAATATTTTCAACCCCATGTTAGAACCTGTTCTATTTAATCGATAGGATTGAAACTTGGAACAAGTGAAGTTTAAGTTAACAGACTTTAAAAAATCCCATTATTTTGCAAAAAAATTTGTGACAAATCTATTTTTTGAGGAAATTATTTTGTGTCACTGTCAGATATTTGTCTACCTGCTTTAAAGTGTAAAGGTAATGAAGGTTTTCATTCAGGTCGAGGTGCAGAAAAAGCAAACTTTTTCATCAGAAAAACGTATTTCAAATAGGTTTCTCGCAAATTTTTTTTCAGTTGATCCCAAGTCTAGAGGAACCTTCATTAATTATGATGGATAAAGCTCCCTATCATTCTGTCCAGCTAGAAAAGCAACCTTCATCCTCATGGAAAAAAACAAGAAATTGCTGAGTGGTGAAAATAATATACCATACAATAGACAAATGTTTAAGCCTGAGTTATTAAGCATAGCAAAAATGTACAAAAGGTCAAAGCAATATAATAATAAAATAGATAAAATATTGCAAGAAAATTGACATGAAGTTTTAAGCTTGCCACCCTATCATTGTCAATTTAATGCGATTGAGATGATTTGGGCAGATGCCAAAAATTTTTACAATACCCATATTGGTGAAAATGGGCATAAACATGAAAATGTACTGGATATGTGGTAAAAATCATTAGAGAAATGTACACCAGAAGTATGGAATGCTAAGGTTTGCCACACTGAAAAAATAATCAAGGACTGGTATGATAGGGAAGTCATTATAAAAGAGATACCCCAAATTCTGATTAGTTTAAACAGTGAAACTAGCTCGGAAGATAGTGACAGTGATTATTCATAACTGAATTTTCTATTTTAAACTTATTGATATTTTTTAGTTCAATGAGAAAAACTTGTTTTGAAAAAAATGTTTTGGTGTAAGAATATTTGGGTTACGGTATAATATTATACGGGTTGCTCCATTTCTTTTAGCATATTATCATAATACGAGTCTCTTATTAACTAAATCACTTGTTTGTAAAAAAAAAAGAAAAATTCGAATGGAGGTACAAATGATTCATTTTTTGTTTTTGTTTTGTCAATAACTTGTTTTTAGAAATAGGACTGCAATAAAGTAAATAATAATGGTTTTGTTTAAGACGCTCATGAAAACATTATAATTATATCTCAAACCTTTATACAAAGTGTTAAAGCTTTTCATGAGCTTTAAAGGAATAAAGTTCATGGAAATTTATTGTTATATAATATGTATACTATTTTCGATGAAATTCTTTCTTTATTAAAAATTGTTATTAATATTTTATTGTGAAGTAAAAAAAAATCTTATGATAACTTTTATGAGGTCCTAAAAGACACTGTGTATGAAGTACCTATTGCATTTATAAGTAGAAAAGACGTGAGTAATTTAAAGAAATATTCTACCAGTAATAAAGAACAGCAGGTTGAAATAGACAGCAAATAGCTATAAATAAATTAGCTGCCCTAAAAGTGACAATATACTATAAACAAATTTCAAACAATCGCAGATTTCATCTCTGGCGAAAATCGCCGCCACGGAAATTGGGCATAAAAACCTATTATTTTTTTTAAGTTTAAAAATTAAATGCCGCCGCCACTGATGCTGGTTTGACAACTGATTGATTCATATAAACATCGACCTTGAACACGTGATGACGTAAACGCAAAGATCCATTGATCCAACTATATCTGATTAATTGTCTAGGCGCTTATAAAAAAAAATTTTTTTCACATTTCTTATAAACCTTCTGATAAAGAAATCATGGAAGGAGGTAGGCCAGGCCGTCTACTAAAGGATTGCAATAACTTTAAAGTTTATTCCGAATATTTTTCTGCCTCGAATTATAATAACCCTGAGTCAAGGCTTAGGCTTGGTGCAATTTTATAGTCCCCTCTAAAACATCAGGTTCTGTTAAAATAAACTCCTTGATTTTTGATTAGGTGGGATCTGCGAAACGTCCGGTTGGTCCTGAACCTATAATTGGTATATCAATGTATGTCGCTGTTTTATCAATAAAGAGTCTGGTGGAAAAATTGATCCTCCAGAGATAGACGAAAGCACCTGGTATAAGGCATACATAGGTGGGCCCTCTGCCTGCCTCACGAGACAACTACTGCCCTTAAACAGATGTAAAATCCAGCTAGTAATATTTAAGATGCCATATCCACATCACAGGTATTGCCGATAACCCGGAATGTCGAATGCTAGTCGTGTTAAGATGAAGATAAAACTGCATACTACGTTATCGGAGAGTGTCTAGCACTCAGACGTGCTATGTTCAAATATCTAAGTAATACCTACAGTTTACCCAGCGACATTAAGTCTTTCAAGCCAGAGTGGCTCCTTGGGTTTTCCAATGGTATTGGCCTTTGGTACTTTCGATGGGGCACGATGGGTCCATTAGGAGATATGTATAACAACTTCTTCGGCTGCCCACTGTTACGATATTGAAAAAAAATATTGAATATCCGATTGTTAGTGAAGTGGATGAAGAAGAACATATTTGTCTTTAATAAACTCAATACTTAAACTTCTATGTCTCATATTCCGTTATGTGAAGTGCAAAATTTCTATTAAATAATTAACGAGTACTAAGGAGCAGCTCGGTGGAATATTCTGTGTGCTATTTCTAGAAAAAAAAATTAAAACCTCTCTTAAAAACTGGCGAGAAATGGAATGAGAGGACCTCCCCTTTATTTGATTAGATTGTACCGAGCTCCTCCCAGTCTTTTCCGATAAAACTTTTTTGACAAAAATTGTGACTTAATGCATATTTATCTTTAAATAACTCTTCTTTAAGGTTTATTTTATTTAAGGATATATGATATGAAAATTATTAATAGCCCCTGTAGTTCATAAAATAAAATATAGATCTTGCAATAAACGGTGAAGAACGAAGGGCAGCCTAATTGCTGTCAATTGCTATAACATACGTTTGGTAAACTTTGTCGATGGCACAAGCTAGTTCGTGACTCCTTGACATCTACTAAACAGTTGGACGCAGCATAAGATTAATTTCTCAAAAACTTTTAGGTATTAAATGAAGACAAGAATAACTATTTATGTTTAAGGATAAAGATTGGAAACAATGGATGTCCAAGAAATGTGCACTAAGTAATATTATTCTAGCCACCAGCGCCAATATCAAAACATAGATTGGGTGGAACTATTCATTCTTTTATATTACTTTATCTGTACTGATCAGAAAGTGTTGTCAGTTACACAGACATTGATGTAGTTAGAATGCTTCAGAAAAGTTAGATTTCGGGGACTCACATTAGATTCCAAAATCTTCTCGTATGATCACGCAGACTTCAGAACTAAGAAGACCACTTGCGAGCTTTGGTCCTGCAGTATGTAAGCTCAACTGGTTAGAATTCAACGCCTTGCGATAAGCCTTAACTAGAGCGCTTGAGACTGTTGAGACTTTCACTTTGTGCAATTTGAGGCAATGAGGACTACGCAAACGCTACATTTCCTTAGTGAACTACGAGCTGGTGAAACTGGTCATGTAAGAATCTGGTTACAGGCTCTTTTGATGGACAGTGCCTATATAGTACCTGAGAAAGTGGATTGTAAAGGTCTTGTCTTGCAGAGCTCCAATGGGCTTACATTGCTAAGCAGGACGTCGATTTGGTATACAGATGGCTTAAGATTAAATAATAGATGCAAGGTTTTGTGATGCGCCCACGCTACTGTCTTGAAGTCTTCGTTGAATTTAAATGCGGACAGCAGACCCTAAATTACGGACAATATTTGTTGCTCAGATAGCGGGGCTGCTATTAGGGCTTTTATATTATTGTATGTACTGGAGTGCATAGAGGTTTTGGAGGAACTGTTAAAGGGGCTTAGCTTGTTAGCTTAACTGTTGGATCAATACAGATGCAAAAAATAGATGAATAAAAGTATCATGTCATTAGGTTTATTTTAATTCTTAGAATAAATTGCCATTTTGAGAAATCTGTGATTGAAAATTAATATCTAACATTACCGACAAATTATTCAAATAAAACTAAATTTACATAAAAATGGCCAAACTCGTTAAAACCAAATTTTTAACCGGAATTACGTAAAGCGCCAACCACCGTTACGTACATACACGACGATTTTCTCGAATCAAACCGGAACAGCGATTAGAAATCGCAAAGTGCAATTTTTTTTTCATGTCCTACTTCGCACGTTAACCATTCAAAATAACATTTAAGCGATTTGTGCAAGACACGCGGCCAAATGTGATTTTCTAGTCACGAGAAGGATTAAATTGTGTGCGTGTGTGTTAAAAATTCCTCTATAAAAGATGATATTTAAGAAGGAAACCATCAGGTAGACGATGAAGCGAACAAGGTGAAATAACCACACAAAAGGGACACGCAGCAGATGCTCGGGGGAATTATCAGAGCGTGCTTCCTCGAAACGCCGCAAGATTTTATAAGCTGCTTTAAGGCTCGGGTGCTAAACACAATATGGTGCAAAAAATATGGTTTTAGGTTATTTGGATTTTTACAAAAAAAGGCTTTATTTTAAAGCGGTTGGTATTAAACTAACTCTGGTTAAAGCGAAACTTTCCTAACAGAATGATTTTCCGGGAAAATGATTATATTGCAAATATATGGCGAAACTTAAGTAATTGCAAAAGTATACCACTTCGAACTCCAATGAACTGTAGGGTTGCCATAATTAACGTGATGGAGACCCGGATCCATAATTAACACTATAAACTTAGATGATATTACAAGTCCAGGATTTCCATTTTGTCATACTAACATATTACTATTATATCTACACAACACAAGTAAACTTATCATTACGACATGATACTCGATTTATTGAAAAATAGTATAAATAATAAATGAAAATAACAATAAACATATGAAAATAGCTAATGCAATTTTAAGACTAAAGAAATATAGAAGTAATAAAAATTCGGCATTCTTGCAATTTTATAACAGACCTATATTAGTCAATTAAACTAGATTTCTTTAACAAACCAATCACATCTTTCTGATTTACTTACTTGCTTTATTAAATCTCTATTCCCCTTTACATATTTATAGAAATCTGTACATGTTAAGTTATAATTTATTTTACACAGCATAAATGCTTACAACAGTATCAACAGACAGGCAGTTGCGCTCTTGTGTCCAGTGAAAAACAATTAAGGAAGACACTTTCAACATTTGTGTTGTGCCTAGGAATAGAGAACAAATATTGACAGATTAAGAGTATACTTTTCTTTGTTTCGGTAATGAAAAAAATATAATCATTTATTAAGCACATTTTTGTGAAAAATTTGTTCAGTGGCTTCAACAATTTTCAAAATATTTTCAAGTAATGGAAATAAAGACAGCTTTCAATGCGAACCGTATGTATTGGAAAATAATATTATATTTTTAGTACAATTAAAATAGTAGGATTTATTAAGTCTAGAAAGAGAAAACCAAAATATTAATATTTTCCAAGACCTAATTGCAGCTTGGCTAATGGTAAAATAACGCGTAAACAGCATTTTTAATTTTCTAGTATACTAGCAAATACATTTCCTTACTTTATTATTTTCGCCTACTATTTATGACCAGAATATGTAAAATCGTTCAGTAGAGTGCCAATTAGTTTAACAAATGCATCTATTTAAAAATTTAAAATTAGTTTAAGATGCCTACCTACCTCTCTCTCCTTACTGAGCTCTCTTTACCTATACTGTAAAAATTGTCACTTAATATTAAATCTTAGCATCACATGTTTTTAAATTATTGGCATCAATTTGCGGACATTAGCGAAATATCTTCCTTGATATAACTAAGTGGTAATGCCTACTAAAAATATCATTTAGTTAGAATAATTATATTATATTTGTTTTAATACAAGATATAGAATATACTAAAATATACTTACAGTTTTCATCACACCCGGTAAATGAGCCATCAGAATGATCAGGTTCTAATGATTTACTTTCCCCAATAAGTTCAGCAAACTTTTAATTAGTTACGAAATTATTATTATTATCATTTCTGCCAGTCTGTTCAATATTGGAAATTGCTATTTCTTGATACTGCTTACTTACATATTTGCTATAATCAATTCTACGTATCATAAACTTTAAATCCGCTACGGACAACTTCAGGTTTTAGAGAAATTACAGGTTCTTTAAGGATTTAAGCAAAATGATCATTGCCAAATTTACAAAATTGATTTTTTCGACGCCAAATTAAGAGCGATTTCTTCCATATCATCTCAAGTGGTTTAAAGTTCGAGAGATCTGCTAGCTGTAATATCCTTGTCGAGTTTGGGTAAAGAGCTATAAGAACAATGCCAAGTTCGGTGCAAAGTGTCCTAAGCTGATAGCTAAGAAGGATTGCAGGCGCGTCTATAAATGAAATAACTCCGAATTCTATATTTTTCTTTTTTAAATATGCCTGTAGTAAATATTGAATATAAATTCTATGAAAAGCTCGGTTTTCATCCAATCGTTAACGCTTAATCCGATTTCCCATGTATCTAGAACACTATTAATGATTTCTTTTGATAGATGCTTGTTTGGGTAAATTAAATTAAATTACGGCTAGAGTGTTATCGCCTTACGCAGGATAGGTAAACAACAAACTGGAAGAATTTTTCTTGCCCTCCTCTTGATCAACCTCGTACACATTGCGGGAACGTTCTAATGCCAGTACTTTTTCCATTTTAGATCAAATCTGTAAACAAGTTCCATCCCCGTTATAGATCCTGCTTGAATCACTTAAAAAGGAAAAAAAGTTTTTTACTTTAAGATACTCTCTATTTCAGAGAACCAGCCTCGTATGTTTTGCTCACAGACATTTGCTAAAGCCGCAGTTACTCCTTCTAGTGTTCGTTTTGTGAGAATTGGAAGCCTTTTTAAAAATACATTGTACCGGTGGTCGCCAAGAATATTATTTCTTATATTATAGATAATGGAACCACTATTATCTGCAGCCAAGATGTTCTTTACAGAAGCCTGAGCATCTGGTTGTCTTTGTAGGAAACCTTTTCTATGGCTGTCTAAAATTCATTAAACCAGTTTGTTTTCTTCGTATTTTGTGAGATACGTACTTCGTCCATGTTCTGGTTTGGAAAATTTGGGACCTAAATGATATTGCAGCGTTTGCCTTGTCATGCCATTTTGTACAGGAACGGTTTTTTTGGTACATTATTTTTCACTTCAGCTAATGCTTTTTTAAGCAGACGTTATACTTTAAAGTACCTTAAGTATATAATTTATTTAAATAGATGCAGTTATATTTTCATACATTTAACACTTAAAATTAAATATACAGGGTGTTCATTTAAAAGCTTCCTACCACGGATTTATCGAAAACCACTGTTTAAAAACGCCGAAATACGTCAAAAGGTTTGTAAAGGGGGACAACTTTCTAACCTAAAATTACTTCACCCCCTTTCACCCTCTGCCCCCAGGGTCATCCCCTCAAAAATTTTAAATGGCAAGGAGTATCGAGTAATAGCTTGTTTAAAAGGTCTTTCGAAGTCTTGGCCTTGTTTTTTCTCAACAATAAGCATGTGGTGCCCACTGACACGCCACTGGACCTAATAATTTCAATCTAGTTACAGCTAAATAAGCGTCTTATAACTTCAAATAACTGCACCAAATTTCAACCAAATCGGTTTAAGGATAGTTATAGTATTTTTAAAATACCGTTATTTTTTTGAACCTTCATCGCCCTGTATCTCAGAAACAAAGCAACTCCCGACATACGTTCATAGGAACTTTTTTTCATAAAACGACCTAACGATTCACCCTGTATAGTTTCGTACCGTAGTTAGGAAACACCCTGTATACAGGGTTACTGGTAATTCGATACATTCCTTTGGAGATGTGATAGGGGAGGGGGTAAGAAGTAAATTGAACCCTAATATGTATTATGCAAAAGTTGATAGTTTTCGACATATTTAATTTTTTCTGTTTTTCTTCAAAATGTAGACCTTAGTGGTTTAAAAGGCAGTTTCCAGAAAATCCGCTGTATATTTTTTTAACTTTTTAGGCAAAATACATGCTCAACACAATAGTGTTACGTTTGTAATGGCAAAAGTCCCGCAAATAGTTGTAACCATAGGTAAATTCTCGATGCAAAGTGTAATTTTTTTTTCTTAAATAAAATACTACACTTTCTAGTGGATATTTTTTGAAAAAAAATTATGCTACATTCTTCAAAATTTACGTAAAACTTTCTTATTATCTAAGCTAACTCATAGGCTATAAATGCTACCAAAAATTTTAACAGAATTTTGTATTTTTATTATTAATAGTAAGAACGCACTTGAAAAATGCCAAGTGGTATTTACTTCTATGGTATTTAAGTACTATAGCAACAATTTGTTTTTTTAATTTTATTGTTAAAAATTTGATGTGTAGATAGTCTGACAGCAATAATTGTTGTGGAAAGTAGTTAAATTACGAGTTTCGAGTTTATTTTTCTCGTGTTTTCAAAGAAGGTATTCTATTGGTTTCTGCGCTATGGCCACGTTTACTAACGCTGAATATGCAGATATTATGTTTCTTTATGGGTTTTGCAATGGTAATGCCGCGGAGTCTCGCCGAGAATACCAACGTCGCTTTCCGAACCGCCGCATTCCAAATGTCCGTGTTTTCGCTTCGACCTACCGAGCTATCGCTGAAACTGGATCCGTAAAATCAAGAAGAGGTGACGCTGGCGCTCCTCGCGTATATCGAGCAGAAGATGAGGAAGAAATATTAAGACATTTTAAAGACGATCCAACCACATCCACTAATGCCGTAGCGCAGCAAACAGGATCATCGCAATGGAAAGTTTGGTCCACGATTCGGCAAATGGGAAACCATCCTTACCATTATACGCCTGTCCAAGGATTGGAAGAAGGGGACCCGATAAGAAGGGTAGAATTCTGCAGATTTATTATAAATTCTGATGCAGACAATAGAACTTTTTTAACCGACATTTTGTGGACGGACGAGTCAAAGTTTAGTCATGAGGGCATTACAAATTTTCATAACCTTCATTTTTGGGCCGAAGAAAATCCCCGTTTAACAAGAGAAACCAGTTTTCAAAGAAAGTTTTCTGTAAATGTGTGGATGGGACTTATTGGCCGAGATGTAATAGGACCACATTTTTTCCCAGACCATTTAAACGGGGATGTTTATGAAAATTTTTTACGACATGACCTACAAGATCTTTTTGACGATAGTCCTCTCGCCGTTAGAGGACGAATGATATTTCAACATGACGGCTGCCCAGCTCATTTTCGGCGGTCAGTTCGGCAGTTCCTGGATGAACGTTTCCCGAATCGTTGGATTGGTAGGTCAGGTCCAATAGCTTGGCCAGCACGAAGCCCTGACTTAACCCCGCTTGATTATAGCATATGGGGTCAAATGAAAGCACTGGTTTATGCAACCCCAATAATTACCCGGGAAGATCTTATCCAAAGAATAACCAACGCTGCCCAGCAGATCAGGAATACCATAACAACTAGAACAACAAAGACTGAAATGAGAAGGCGCTGCCGAGCCTGTATTCGCAATAGAGGCTCTCATTTTGAACAAGATTTGTGAAGGTAAATACTGATAAATGCGTTACTTTACAATTTACAATAAAAATACAAAACCATGTCACCTAACTTTTAATCATTTGTATCCTGTGAGCTAGCTTAGGTAATAAGGAAGCTTTAAGGAAATTTTGAAGAATGTAGCATAATTTTTTTTCAAAAAATATCCACTAGAAAGTGTAGTATTTTATTTAAGAAAAAAAAATTACACTTTGCATCGAGAATTTACCTATGGTTACAACTATTTGCGGGATTTTTGCCATTACAAACGTAACACTATTGTGTTGAGCATGTATTTTGCCTAAAAAGTTAAAAAAATATACAGCGGATTTTCTGGAAACTGCCTTTTAAACCACTAAGGTCTACATTTTGAAGAAAAACAGAAAAAATTAAATATGTCGAAAACTATCAACTTTTGCATAATACATATTAGGGTTCAATTTACTTCTTACCCCCTCCCCTATCACATCTCCAAAGGAATGTATCGAATTACCAGTAACCCTGTATATATATTAATACATACATTATATATAATACATATAATATATTAATATACATATATACATACATTTTACATATATTAAATTTTGGTATATGTACCAGTAACACCTATAAGTAGGTGTTACTGGTTTCGTTTTGGTTGTTTATATTTCTCTTGGGTTACTTTATTCTTATAGGGTCCACTTTAATACATGCATTCATTTATTATGACTGCTGGCGGAGCCCTACCGGAGGTTTCGCGGAGCACCGGGGCTCCGTGGAGCTCACTTTAAGTAACGCTGCCCTAAGGCATTTAACACTTTGAGCCACATACTCTTTTCATTAAATTTGTTTTTGTTTTCTGAGCAGGCAATTTTACTTTTGATGGATTATTTTTTTAATTGATTTCAGTTTGTTAAAATATTAGTTGGCGGATCAGATCATGACAAATTGAGTTGTGATATTCCACAAGGATCAATCTTGGACCCTTTACTTTTAATATTTATATCAATAACCTAGACAAACAGTTTAATCTGATAAAATCCGATACATATTTTTATTTTTCTTTTCTTCCATCTAAATATATTAATGCAGAGAAAGCCATAAATGAAGATCTACATAGGTTGTCACTACATTCAAAACGTGATGATCTTTTTATTAACTCATCTCAAAACTTATGATTTTTGGTAAGAACAAGGAAAGTATTGAATCTCTTATAAGCATAAACATAAACATAAACATAAGTGATAATTAGTGAGACATTTACAAATAGCTTAGGCTTCTATCTGGATGTCGAGCTTTAAAATTTCAAATTAAAACAGGTTTACAAAAAGCATGCACTCAACTCAGTACTTAATAAGCATATAACTTATACTGAAGCTACGTTATTCTCTCGGGCAGCGGAATTTTTAAAAAGTAAGCTGTTACTTTAGTCCTGAGCCATTTTAACTTTTGTGTTGTGGTTTACTCACCTTGTCTAGAATTTACTCAAGCACAAAAGATTTGACGGATATAAAAATCTTGCTTAAGATACATTTATAGAATTAGAACATACGAGTCAGTCTCTCATACACTAAAAGAATGTTACTAGGAAGATATGGCTAAAGACAAAAATTATGTTGTTTAGTTTTATTTCAAAAAATTATAATGCTCTCTTACGTATTAGAGAAGATTAAATATGGAAGAGACGTTCATAACTTAAATTTAAAATTTAAGCTGTTACTTTCCCCACTATCTCACAAGACTAGTTTTTGTCAGCAATCTTATAACTTCATATCACTTAAATAACTTCTATCGGCTTTAGAATGACATTTCTGTAGATCTAAAGGCTTTATCGGAAAGTCTTAAAAAAAAAAAGGTACAATGACTGCTTTAGAAGAATGGTATTTGGCTCCATACAATTGTATACCATACAAGGTGATTGACTGATTAAAATGTAATTAATTTCCATTAAAATTTCCAACCGAAACTTTTAAAAGGATCTGAGCAGTGCCTACTAAAATTAAATACGCATTATTAATTTTTTTTTAAACATTTATTACATTGAAAAATAATTTTTTTCTTTTAGTCGACCCCAGAAAATGTCAACTATACATTTATAAATTTCTTTTACTATAATTACTCCAAGGTACAAAAAAGTATAACAAATGTATACTAAAACCTTGTCTATCAAAAACGTTCTACGTTTTTTCGGATGTTTTTGAGTAGTACCTAGTATCTATTTCAAAAAATTTTTTTAGAAACAAGATTTCATTTAATATTACATTTTGGCAAATAAAGTTGTATTCTGCAGATGTTAAAAAAACTCAGGGTTAACTATAAAACCTCCAAGAATCCAAATCACTTTTTTGGTAGTATTAATAGTTTTTGAAAACGATTCATACCTAGAAAACTTCTTTATAATGAAAATTCTAAACTCATTTTCTATTGAAAATTATATAAAAACTTTTCTTTTAAAGTAAGCAGTAAACATATCTAAATGAAAAAAATACCTTAACTGTACTACCTATGCTTCAAATAAAAGTCAATTATATTTTTTTAAATAATAATTTATTAACAAACGATAAATAATAATCCACTAATCTTCTCTTCCAGACACAATACCTTCCACAGTAGTCCTGGTATTGTCCCCAATATTCTTAATCTCAGTTATCCTGGTCTCATATGCCTTAATCGCCCTATTCAGCCTCTTAATATTCCTCAAAATCCTTGTATTGACCTGCTCGCTCTTCCTAATCGAATCATCATGAATCTCCTTGATAGTATCGCTTTGTTCCGCCACAATGTTGATCTGCTGAGCCAAGAACTTGCCACGTGCCGCCTCTTCTTCCACTAATTTCTGCGCATCCAGAGCCGCCTCCCTCAAATCCTCATACAATTTTGTATGTTCGTTAACAGGAATCTTAAACGCGTTCATATTTTGCTCCTCAATTGCCACTTTCTTCTTGTAATGATCCGTTACTGCCCTGTATACCTCCTCAGTATCTTTGCACATCTGTTCCATCCTCTCTGCTTCATGTTTCTTTTTGGTACTTTCTTTTCTAAGTTCCTTTTTCATTTGTGAGGCAATTCTCTCATGTCTCCTATGCATCCTTTCAGCAATCTCTTCCTTGAATTCTGCTAAATAGACCACAAACTTCTCCACCACAGGTATTGGATAGTTTTGTTTCAGAGCCTCCATATTCTTTTTACCAGGCATTTTTTCGATAGCCTGTTGCCACATAGCTGCTGGCAACTGATACTCATCCTCTGGCTGCAAGGTGCTTACATCAAACAGATGTGGCATAACCTTATTCTGGATATCATCAAGAATCTCTTCCCTTTTGGCCACCTTATCTCTCCTCACCTTGATCCTGTCGTAAAGAGTCATCAGTAGCTCCATTCTCTTACCGTAGTCATCCATGTTTTCGTAGCAGCAGCCCCACTGTCCTTTATCCTTTAAGTCCTCCATCAGCTGCTCCAGGAGTCCCTCAACTGTTTCGTTGAACTCTGGTGCGTGACCATTCAGTTCGTCACTCACCACTTGTAATAGGGCATCGTAAAACGCTAAAACTCTCTCGCGTTCCTTCGGGTCCTTCCTCTTGGCTAGAATTTTTTCCATTTCGTACTGCGGCACCTCCTCGCGGTACCGTTGACTCATTTGGTGCTCGATGGCGCCGAACCGTTGGGCGGAGGTATCGCCTGCTGCGCCCGATGCGCCCATCCAATCATCACCTGAGCAGGAATGCAATTATATAACGTCTGTGACTTTTATTGAGATTGAGGTTAAATTATAAATTTATTGTTTTGTACCTGTTAGACTAATTCCTACATAAGCAAAAGCTCCTTGTCCGTTCGGCAAAGTCCTGGTAGCAAAATACGTGCGTCCAGATTTATCCTGTGCGGTAGGACGATGTTCCAGGACGAAGTCAGTGTCATTCAGCCATTCGGGAGGCTCAACGGTCTCCGGAATATTCCCAAATACCTTACAAAAGCTTAAATGTAATTTTGAATTAAAACAATCAGATTAGAGAGTCAGAAACCTCAAAGGCGTCAGAAATGTCCACGTAAAATGGCGGCTGCAAGAAGGGCTCCTCTAGCTTACCGCTTTGCATACAAATTAACAAGTTGGCCAGGTACATATTTCTGCATCGTTTCCTCTCGACTCCCTCGCAGGGCTCGGTGCACAATTTCAGGATCCAGTTGCGACACATACGGAAAACGTCGTGGTCCGAAATTCTTTTTAAAAAAGTATTCGTAAAGTTCGTGTAAAAGAGGAAATCGTCATCCAGTTTCTCTTCGACGTCCATTTTCCAGATTAAAAAACGGGGGAGGTGGATTTACTAGAATTTTGCCTTTTCGCAGAGAAAGGGTTGAAGTGGGAGATTGACTTTGACAAGGAGGGACTTACAGGTAAATTGCTGGTGGGGGATCTTAGTAAAGAATTCTCTAAAGTTTATTCAAATTTCACTTTAGAATTAAATTTTTATGATTTTCCACTGCTGCAAAATAAACCATAAAAATAAGAGAATAATACACTTGTAATTTTTGCTCCTTTCAATCCCAATTATCTTAAAAACATAATAGGGTAAAATGAAATTAATTATATTGAATTAAAACTCTATTACTTTATTGACATCTTAATTTGATATGTAAGCCACGCTCTGCAGAACTTTCCAAGTTATCCAGCAATTGCAGTAGTTGACTGGTAGAAAAACCTTTTCATAAGGAACAACCCTGCAACTCACATTATGTTAAAAACAAGAGAGACATTCGATAAATTGCAATGATTTATTTAAGATTTGAAGCTATTGAAATCTTAATTTGATATGAAAACCACGATATCTAAAACTTTTCAAATAATCCACCAATTTCAGCAGTTGACTAGTACACCAACTTTGATATATTTAGAATACAACTTAAAATAATTGAATATTGCTCTATTATTTTTGTTTAATATCTAATACAATTTTGTTCCGGTTACTTTTTCACAAGGAGCATCACTTATTTAGTGGTCAATATTAGAATGCATTTAATAAGTCAAAATTCATAATATTATTTTTATATCCAATTAAATTACAAATAGAAAACCTTTTATCTAATTTAACCATTTATTAATAATAATAATAATAATAATAATAATAATAATAATAATAATAATAATAATAATAATAATAAATCATTTTATTGTTCCATAACATTTACATAGTTTATAATATTTACATACATATAATACTGAAACAAAAGGCTTTTTATTCAGCATCCCTCCCAAGGAAGGGGCTGTTAAAGCCCATGCATTGCTATACACTTTTCATTATAGCACTCAAATAACCTTCACAATAATTCCTCAATTTTTGCCAGTAACCCAGTAAATTATATATAAAGTAGGCAAAAAGACTTACATTAAACCAAACTAACAATGTGGACGAATAATAATATTATTATCTACATCTACCCTAGATCTGCTAAACTCAATGATAAAAATCTAAATTTGCTAAAGGAGTTGCTGCCTGATTTTATTTTTTAAATACACAACAGAAAAATTAAATGTATTAATTTTGAATTTATTAAGGATGGAGGCTATGTTATATGAAAATCCCTTTTTGAAAGACTCTTTATTGTGTCTTGGGATTGTAAAAATATGTTTTCTTCGTATATTAAGATTATGGATATCCGTACGGTATACTACTTTCTTATTAAGATAAATAGGACATTTTTATTTAACAATGTTATAAAAAAAGCAAGCCGAGTGCAATATTCTTCTATTGTACATAGAAAGCCAATTAAGTTCCCTGAGCTTATGTGATACACGCTGCCTTCGTCTAATGCCGCATATAAATCGTATACAAGAGTTTTGTACTTTCTGCACTTTTTTAGCCTGAGTTGTGTCCAAATAGGGTCCATAAACGCTATCAGCAAAATTAAAATGTGACAACACAAGTGCTTCACACAATTCTATTTTTGTTTTCCTTTCTAAAGAATGTCGGTGGGGAAAAAGGGATTTCAGTACTGAGTAAGATTTTTCAATACATGAAGTTATATGTTCATCAAATTTAAGTTTATTATCAATTATTAAACCTAGGTTCCTTGAAGAGTTTTTAAAAGAGATATTACACTGCCCAATAGTGAGTCTTAATTTATTATAAATTATTTCTCGAAGTCTTTCACTGCAGAAAAGTAAAGCCACTGACTTTTGTGGATTTAATTTTAATAAATGATCTTCCGATAGTGCGTTAAGAGTTTTAAGATCTATGTTTAGTCTAAAATTTGCCACTACAGCATCCTCCGGCTTAAACGAGTATATTAATTGTGTGTCATCGGCGTAAAAATGATATTTACAAAACTTTAAGGATGCTATAAAATTAGACGTATAAATGGTAAAAAGAAGAGGGCCCAAGACACTTCCCTGAGGAACACCAGCAAAAATAGACATAAGTTTGGAAAATGTACTATCAAGCGTTACTCTTTGCGTCCTTTTACTTAAAAACGACTTAACCAAAGCTTGGGCATTAACACCAAAACCACAATAAGATAATATGGCTAGTAAAATATCATAATTTAGCATATCAAAAGCACGAGAATAATCCAGGAGCACTAATACGCTTGCCTTACTCTCGTCTTGTGCACCAGTAAGTTGATCCGTAACATCCGCAAGTGCTGTCGTACAGCTGTGACTACGGCGAAATCCTGATTGTTTTTCTGGCAAAAGGTTGTTGGACTACACGAAGCCTGAAATTTGGGACGGCATAACCTTTTCCAGAATTTTAGACATAGATGGTAAAATAGAAATGGATCTAAGTTGACTATAGGTCTCAGGATTACTCACTTTAGGAAGCGGAACCACTATAGCAGATTTCCAATCACTTGGAAAAACTGAATCTCGTAAACAACAATTTATTAAGTGGGTCAGGTAAGGTATAACAAAGGGGCAGCATAATATAAAAAAAGTGCTATTAATATTGTCACTTCCAGATGCAGTTGACTTCATGTTAAGTATAGTATTAGAAATAGTTTCCTCAGTAACCTGAGTAAAATTAAATTCCTTATTTGTTTTTTTGTTTTTTTTATAAAAATCTAAGAGTTCAGGTTTTGGAGAAATAGTAGAGTTAGCTGCATTGACAAATTGCGTGTTGATTTCATTAAGATTTCTTAGCTGATCTGGTATTGTATTTATTTTTTTATTTATGATGCCAACTTTTTTTAATTCAATTTTTTAATTCTGCATAAATAAAGTACAAAGCGAATGCACTGTATAATACAAAAGAGTGATAACATGATATTAATAATAAATGCCTTCTATGAATATTGAATTCATTCTTAATTTGGTACACAGGTAACTTGTCGCACTATTACCATTTCATGTCTTTATTGTTGAATCTCCACAATTGTTCAATTCATTCAGTATTGTCTAGCAGGCAGCAGTCAGGGAATGTCTTGTGTGATCGAAAATTTCATAGCTATTTGTATTACTCCATTCTGTGAGTAATTTAGGGAATCAATTGCTGAATTATTATCCTTATGTTTTGTTTTCATGCCTTATTCCTTATTAGAGAAAAAGACCTTTGATTGGAAGTAAACTAGGAAATATAAGAACTAATTGTATTCATTTATTTCCCATATTTTATTAAGAAAAAACAAACACAATAAATAATCATTATAGATTTTTAAAAAGTAAACATGTCATTTGGACATTGACGTTTCGGTCAGAAAACGTCAAGTCAGGATAGCTGCATGTATAGACAAAAAATTTAAGATTTTATTTTACTAGTGATGTCTCACCGATAAAGCTTTCCTATTGAATTAAGGGATGTGTATGGCGAACCATTCAGTTTTTTCATATTTACTGAGTTTGATTATGGTTATGCAAGATTGCGCTAGCTTCAGTATGAGCGGATGCTAATGTCAATAGGATTATTCTGATGGGTCGGATCTTCTGTCTATTGATGAGTATTGCAGGGGAGATTGACTGTGATTTGTTGTCACTTCCTGCACTTTCTTTCTGGTGTGGGCAAGCGAAGTGCGAACATTAAAAAATGCCGGATTGAAGTTATCGGCTAAAATTTTTAATTAAATCTTATCATGCGCTAATGTAGTGGGATTTATTTGATCAACTATTTGACAATGTTTCGAGGCACTGTATGAGCATAATATTTTTGGAAAATTCCCCTCGGGGGGTTTAATTTTCGTAAATCGAAATTTGTTGTTCGACTTTATGTCGTTTCAATCTTCTTCACCTACGTCACCTAATTGAAATTTCTCTTAATTCACGATTTTTTTTAATTTGTGCTTAATTCTAACCAACCATTTCCCTCGCATCGTATTTTCCTTGCAAATTCTTCTTGGGGGTTGTTACACTCAGAAAGTACGGAGCGTGAGGCCGCCCACCAACTAAGGAACCTGAGGGACGGCGATTTTTGCAAAGTATGTAAATATTGTTTACTTATTAAATAATTATTAAATATTATTTAGAGAATTATTAATTACTACTTAATAATTCTTTCCTGTCAATCTCAAGAAGTTTGGTGGAGTATCTTATGCCCGGCTGAGTTATCAGTTACAGTGAGTTACGAATTTGAGAGGAATTACTTTGGTGAGCTTATCCTTTCCTTCAATACTGAATTGGGTATTATTAGGAATTGCACTAATTACCAACTCAATCATTACTGCACCAATTCAGGTTATTACATAATTTAGCAATGTAATATTCATTATAGATAAAAAAAGGGGCATTTATTTCCAACAGGTTTGTTACCCAGTTACAGAAAAGAAAAAAAAACAATTACCAAAATATGTATAAAAATGAAAAATCAAAATGCTTAACATTCTATGTACTTAAACAGACTATCTATATACATACTAGAAAGACTCTGCATCACCTATTTACTTTATACCTTCTATAATGGACCTTAAACTGTCAACAAAAATATCGAATAATCAATCTCATCTATCAGGTAGCTATAAATTGGGTACCAAATTAGAGATCCGTATTCTATTTTGGAGCGTATGTAAGTGAAGAAAAGTAGTTTTAAAGTATTAATATTTTCAAAGTGCCGACAGTTTCGATAAATAAAACCCAACAATTTGGCAGAGTCAGAAACTATTTTTGCTACATACTTGGCGAAACTTAATTTCGCATCATAAGTAATTCCCAGATCAATCGCCTCATCCACTCTGGCTAACACAACATTATTTGCTCTATAGTCAAAATTAATTGGCAACAGTTTTCTAGAAAATGAGAGAATAGAGCATTTATTAACATTTAAATATAGTCTATTGATATTGCACCAATTCTCTACTTTATTAATATTTACCTGAAGGAATTCGCAATCGTCTTCAGTATCTATTTTTGTGAACAATTTTATATCATCCGCAAACAGTAAACTCTGACAAGACAGTAATTTGGCAAGATCATTTATAAATAATAAAAAGAGAAGCGGGCCCAAATTAGATCCTTGCGGAACTTCCAAGCACACTTCATATATAGGAGACTTAAAGCCTTCATATTCAACAAACTATTTACGACCTCGTAAGTAAGATTTTATTAAAGTAACTAAATCCGTAGAAAAACCAAAAAATGTTAGCTTATGAAGAAGTACAAAGTAGCCAATTTGGTCAAAAGCTTTGCAGAAATCAAGGTATATTACATCAACCTGACCTCTATTATCCAAATGCTGACACAAATACTTACTCAGGTTTACTGTACAAGAGCTATTTTTGATGAAACCAAATTGATTAGTCTCAAGGTATATATTTTCGTTTTAATTTATACGAAAGTTTGCAAGTTATTGAGCAGTTTCAGAAGTTGGCTGGTGCAACACTACTAACTCCGATTACTTGGTTCCCATTATCTTAAAAACGACATTAGATATTCAAATTCAATTGAGACACATTTGCTACAGTATGCTACAAGGCGTTTTACATGCAGTCCCATGTTATATTTCTGACACTAGAACCGATTCCAAGCGATCTATCGGTTTCAACCGCGGTTAAGCCCTTGGTTGACCTTGAACAGTCCCTTTATAATATAACCAATCGTGTCCGCTTGGACGTGTTTGGTTGAAGTAACTTCGTAACTTGTCAGCTGTCGCTGTCAACATTTTGTTTGTTTGTAAATAATACCCCAGAAGGTAGTAATGTTGTGTCATAAATATCAAAAAAGAAAACTTATTAACCATAATAAATTTTGTGTCATCTTTAAAAAGGAAATAATTTGTTGTTTGTTTTTATTTTTTCCCGCACTTATTTCAATATTTTTGATATTTGACGTTTAGAAAACAGCTCCGGTAGTGATGCGATCCACATTTTGTTTGTTTCAGTTGAGGAATGAGAAAGTGATCACGGCGTTCACATCTAAAATCAATGTTCTCCAGCACAGAAGGACAGCCTCTTGAATATGAGACTGGCTTTTTGTTTTGGATCAATAAGACTGTAGCTAATTTCCTCCTAAATTTCAACTGGTCCATTTCATCAACATTTTAGCGATGAAGGTGCCATTTTGTATTGCCAATCAATGCAATGAGTATAAAAATACTACTTTTTTCCTATCACTGATGTCCTATATAAACTTATGTTTTGGTCCGATCGGTCTACTCCACCCATATTTGCATTGTACAAATAAACTAAGTAAGGCTGCTAAAATTTAAAATGTACCTTTTTTACATTACATTTTTTTTTTATTATTATGTTTACCTTAATATGTTTATTTTCCTTGTGAATAAATCTGTTGTCATTATCGATTGGCATTACTCCTGCGTTGTTAGAAATAAGACTATACTGTTGTCATTCTATTTAACAATAATTATATCTTGGTCAGTAATTTTGGCATGGTTATAAGATACACGGTCTTACTTTTTTAGAATTTTTGAGTTATCAAAGGGTTTCTTGATAATGGGTTTTCTTGCAAGGTCTCAGTAGCATAAAAACCTATATCTGTAAATTTCTCCATCAGCGCGATTGTACAAAAAAAAATGTCAAAAAAAGATGTGTGATTTTGTAATGGGTAATTTTGTAATGGGCAAAGCGTATATAGTCGCCTTCGCTCTTATCGTGCGGGTTCAAAGGTCACCACGTAATATGAATCAAATTGAAAAATCAGTGGCTGCCAAAATGTTATTTCCTTGAGAGTTTGACAATACATTGAACGCCGTCATGTGACATATTAAAGCCGCGTATACACCTTAGATCATAATTATTAATTGACGTGATGCCTTTAACGCCGTAAAAATGTCTGCGGAATACTACGTATCCGAGATTCGACATGTAAAACATACGTTGGTTATTTCCTTTCATGACGTGAAAAAGCCTATAAGTATAAAGCCCGTTGGGTATACGCCTCATCGGTATATGCCTAGAATCCCGGATATTCTGCTAAGTTGCCAGACATAATATTTACTTTTCTTTTTTGAAAAATTGTCCGAAATAGACGGAATTATCAACAACAATTTTTCTTTACGCAATAATATCTAAATCTAAGCATTTCATATTTTTTATGAGAGCAAAAATGCCTCCCTAGCCTTTCATGAAAATTGTACATATTTCATTTAAAAATGGTTGTTACCTAAATTTTTGAGAAATTAGTATACGATTTACCATGACTCTATGTATGTGCATAACATACTTTGTCGATTTCAGGGCACAGCGTCTAATTTTTAACGATTATTTGATCTTGTCTTCTTCTTTGTTTGTGTGATTGTGTTTTTTCGTAATAATGATTGGGAAACTATACATTTTGGTATAATGACAAACAATTAATTTGTATTGTGTGTGATGCAGTGCAGTCAGAGACCAGAAAACTACTTTCTTTGTTTAAAGGCAAGTTCATGTTACAATCTCACTTTTAAAATGACATTTTAATTTTATGATTTATTATTTGTCGTTCGACCCAATCTATACGTTGATGCACAGAAAATTAAAAAAGTTGTGTTATCTTTTCTTTTATATCAGTTAAAAGTCAAAAAAAGATAAAAAATAACTAAAAAAAAACTGGTGAATGCGGCGGATTTAATTTGTTTAAAAAGATAAATACGAGGCGAGTTTTTTAAAATGTCGTTTTCTTAAGACAATTTTTTTTTACACATTACAGGGCAAAAAAAAGATTAAAAATAACTTTAGAAAAAACTGGTGAATGCGGCGGGCATTTCTATCTCCCAGGGCATTGACCAATTTACTTACTTAGCTTTTTTTAAAAAGATAAATACGAGGGGAGCTACGACAGTTCTTTAAAATGTCGTTTTCTTATGAATATTTATTTATTTACACATTACAAGGCAAAAAAAGGTTGAAACTAACTATTAAAAAAATGGAGAATGCGCCGGGCATATCTATCTCCCAGCGCATTCATCAATTTATTTATTTAGCTTTGTTTAAAAAAAAAATTTTGTACTTTTTAATCATACCTAAATAATAAACAAAATGCAAAAAGAAAACTAATTATTTTAATAACGAAAAAGAAAATAAGGGATTGCTTAGAATGTACAAGAAGAAGTAGCTAAAGCGCTTGGAATTAGTTTAAGAATGGTGCAAAAAGTTGTATATGAAAACAAGAACAATCTTATTTACAAGCAGGAAACAAAGTGTAAAAGGAAGAAGCCGAAGACTGAAGATTTAAGTGAATGTATAAAAATGAAGTAACAAATTTAACTAAAAAAAGAAACTAATTATAACTATCATTATCACTAACAGAGTCGGAAAACTCTTCGTCATTTTCCGAATCTTCTTCAAATGGAGTAATGATTAATGGTTCCACTTGGATATCGAGTACTTTTTCTGTCTTCCACCAGATTCTGATAATGTTTTCTGTGTGATCCACTGATTTCCGCCAATACTCCTTTGTGATGTGATTCAATGCCTCATTCCAAACAGCTTCAACCTGGTCAGATCTAAGCCCAGCACCCACATGCTTCTCATAATAAGATTTTGACCCTGCCCATATAAGCTCAATGGCATTAAACTGACAATGGTATGGAGGCAATCTTAAAACTGCATGGCCATATTCACGTACTATTTCGTCAACAGCATATATTTTTGGTCTTTTCAGCGATTTTGCAATTGAAAGAAGTTCGGATTTTAGCATTTATGGCAAGGGATTCTGATTTTCTTTTACTAACCATTCATAAATTTCGCTTTTTCTCCAACTCCTCCATTTGGTTGTTTATTCAAAATTCTTGAATGATACGACGCATTGTCTAATACTATTAAGGAAGGTTCTTGCAAGTTCGATATTAACTGTTCCTTTAACCATTTTTCAAACATTTCGCAATTCATATTGTCATGATAATTTATACTTTTAGACTTAGAAGAAAAAATTAAACTTGCACCTGGAACGAATCCCGTTGAAAACCCGGCATGTAAAATAATAAATCGTTTTCCCTGACCACATCCTTTTTTTCTTTTCACGCTTTTCACAGATTCATCTTGCCAAGATTATATTCGACTCCCATTTGAAAATATCCAGGTTTCATCTAAGAATACCACTTAACTTTGATTTTTCATGTTGTGTATATTGTCTTAAAAATCCTATTCGTTGGCTCACAATATTTGGTAGTTCACACATATATCTTCTATTGCAGTCTTTTTTATAGCGAAAACCTATGCTTTTAATTAATTTTGATAAAGCAGAAAGTCCAATTTCAAAAGTACCGCGTTGCTTTAAAAAATCCCTCAGAAATGGCTGCGTTATATTTGTTTTTAGCCTATATAGTTCATAAATCCTATCCCTTACTTCCATTTTTACACATTCACTTAAATCTTCAGTTTTTGGCTTCTTCCTTTTACACTTTTTTTCCTTCTTGGGAATAAGATTGTTTTTATTTTGATATAAAACCTTTTGCACCATTCTTAAACTAATTCCAAGCGCTTTAGCTACTTCTTCTGGTACATTCTTAGGCAACCCTTTATTTTCTTTTTCGTTCTCGGAGTAATTAATAACATTAAGTACCATTTTTTTGGCTTGAGGATTTAGAAATCCACAAAAAGGCTTTTTCTTAATAATTTGAAATTTAAATTATCTTGTGACAAATAATGTCATCCGTCAATCGAAACGAGACAGGCATGTTTGTTATGAAAGTAATTGTTTTATAACCACTGACATTTAACATTTTATCTGCTTTTGATACATTAACGCTGCATATATCTGTTTCGTTTATCTGACGCGTTGTAGTTAAAAAACGTTGTTGCGCAAATTGAAATGAAACGTAACTACAAAAGTTTGTCGTTGATAATCCGATAGACCCGCACGATAAGAGCGATTTTGACTATAATCATTATGGATTTTTAAAAAGTAAACATGTCATTTGAACATTGATGTTTCGGTCAGAAAACGTCAAGTCAGGATAGCTGCATGTATAGACAAAAAATTTAAGATTTTATTTTACTTGTGATGTCTCACCGATAAAGCTTTCCTATTGAATTAAGGGATGTGTATGGTGAACCATTGAGTTTTTTCATATTTACTGAGTTTGATTATGGTTATGCAAGATTGCGCTAGCTTCAGTATGAGCGGATGCTAATGTCAATAGGATTATTCTGATGGGTCGGATCTTCTGTCTATTGATGAGTATTGCAGGGGAGATTGACTGTGATTTGTTGTCACTTCCTGCACTTTCTTTCTGGTGTGGGCAAGCGAAGTGCGAACATTAAAAAATGTCGGATTGAAGTTATCGGCTAAAATTTTTAAATAAATCTTATCATGCGCTAATGTAGTGGGATTTATTTGATCAACTATTTGACAATGTTTCGAGGCACTGTATGAGCATAATATTTTTGGAAAATTCCCCTCGGGGGGTTTAATTTTCGTAAATCGAAATTTGTTGTTCGACTTTATGTCGTTTCAATCTTCTTCACCTACGTCACCTAATTGAAATTTCTCTTAATTCACGATTTTTTTTAATTTGTGCTTAATTCTGACCAACCATTTCCCTCGCATCGTATTTTCCTTGCAAATTCTTCTTGGGGGTTGTTACACTCAGAAAGTACGGAGCGTGAGGCCGCCCACCAACTAAGGAACCTGAGGGACGGCGATTTTTGCAAAGTATGTAAATATTGTTTACTTATTAAATAACTATTAAATATTATTTAGAGAATTATTAATTACTACTTAATAATTCTTTCCTGTCAATCTCAAGAAGTTTGGTGGAGTATCTTATGCCCGGCTGAGTTATGAGTTACAGTGAGTTACGAATTTGAGAGGAATTACTTTGGTGAGCTTATCCTTTCCTTCAATACTGAATTGGGTATTATTAGGAATTGCACTAATTACCAACTCAATCATTACTGCACCAATTTAGGTTATTACATAATTTAGCAATGTAATATTCATTATAGATAAAAAAAGGGGCATTTATTTCCAACAGGTTTGTTACCCAGTTACAGAAAAGAAAAAAAAACAATTACCAAAATATGTATAAAAATGAAAAATCAAAATGCTTAACATTCTATGTACTTAAACAGACTATTTATATACATACTAGAAAGACTCTGCATCACCTATTTACTTTATACCTTCTATAATGGACCTTAAACTGTCAACAAAAATATCGAATAATCAATCTCATCTATCAGGTAGCTAAATAAATTGGGTACCAAATTAGAGATCCGTATTATATTTTGGAGCGTATGTAAGTGAAGAAAAGTAGTTTTAAAGTATTAATATTTTCAGTGCCGACAGTTTCGATAAATAAAACCCAACAATTTGGCAGAGTCAGAAACTATTTTTGCTACATACTTGGCGAAACTTATTTCGCATCATAAGTTATTTCTCAGATCAATCGCCTCATCCACTCTGGCTAACACAACATTATTTGCTCTATAGTCAAAATTAATTGGCAACAGTTTTCTAGAAAATGAGAGAATAGAGCATTTATTAACATTTAAATATAGTCTATTGACATTGCACCAATTCTCTACTTTATTAAGATTTACCTGAAGGAATTCGCAATCGTCTTCAGTATCTATTTTTGTGAACAATTTTATATCATCCGCAAACAGTAAACTCTGACAAGACAGTAATTTGGCAAGATCGTTTATAAATAATAAAAAGAGAAGCGGGCCCAAATTAGATCTGAAACAAACAATTACGAGATGAGAACAAACTGTTTACGACCTCGTAAGTAAGATTTTATTAAAGTAACTAAATTCGTAGAAAAACCAAAAAATGTTAGCTTATGAAGAAATACAAAGTGGTCAGTTTGGTCAAAAGCTTTGCAGAAATCAAGGTATATTACATTAACCTGACCTCTATTATCCAAATGCTGACACAAATACTTAGGCAAGGTAAATACCAGGTTTACTGTACAGGAGCGATTTTTGATGAAACCAAATTAATTAGGTGCTATATCTGTCTCAAGGTGTATATTTTCGTTTTAATTTATACAAAAGTTTGCAAGTTATTGAGCAGTTTCAGAAGTTGGCTGGTGCAACACTACTAACTCCGATTACTTAGTTTCCATTATCTTAAAAACGACATTAGATATTCAAATTCAATTAAGACACATTTAGTTTATAATCTTTATAACCAGACAGTCTGCTACTTGGTACTTGGTACGGTATGCTACAAGACGTTTTACATGCAGTCCCATGTTATATTTCTGACACTAGAACCGATTCCAAGCGATCTATCGGTTTCAACCGCGGTTAAGCCCTTGGTTGACCTTGAACAGTCCCTTTATAATATAACCAATCGTGTCCGCTTGGACGTGTTTGGTTGAAGTAATTTCGTAACTTGTCAGCTGATGCTGTCATCATTTTGCTTGTTTGTAATTAATACCCCAGATGCCAGTAATGTTATATGTAATTAGTTCTTGAGCATAAATATCATAAAAGAAAACTTATTAACCATAATAAATTTTGTGTCATCTTTAAAAAGCAAATAATGTGTTGTTTGTTTTTATTTTTTCCCGCACTTATTTCAATATTTTTGATATTTGACGTTTAGAAAACAGCTCCGGTAGTGATGCAATCCACATTTTGTTTTTTTGAGTTGAAAAATGACAAAGTGATTACGGCGATCACATCTAATATCAATGTTCTCCAGCACAGAAGGACAGAGAAGGAATAGACTGGCTTTTTGTTTTGGGTCAATAAGACTGTGGCTAATCTCCTCCCAAATTTCAACTGGTCCATTTCATCAACATTTTGACTATGAAGGTGCTATTTTGTATTGCCAATCAATGCAGTGAGTATGAAAATACATTAATTAATATAAACTTATATAGACTTATGTAATACCTATATAAACCTATATAAACTTATGTTTTGGTCCGATCGGTCTACTCCACCTCTTTGCATTGTACAAATAAAATAAGGCTGTTTAAAATATAAAATGTACCTTTTTTATATTACATTTTTTTTAGATATTATGTTTACCTTAATATGTTTATTTTCCTTGTGAATAAATCTGTTGTCATTATCGATTGGCATTACTCCTGCGTTGTTAGAAATAAGACTATACTGTTGTCATTCTATTTAACAATAATTATATCTTGGTCAGTAATTTTGGCATGGTTATAAGATACACGGTCTTGCTTTTTTAGAATTTTTGTTTTGTGTATTTCCGTAAAGACTTACTGCAATACTTACGGTAATTCGAGCATATCACGCTATCTCTGCATGCGTCATATAAATTTGATAGTGTGCAATATTTAGTACGGCGGGTATATCTGGGAAACAACAGTCGATATTCAAATGAAATAAATTGCAATAAATTTAGACTCTATCACACTATATTTTTTATTAATTTTTGTATCTAGAAATTTACAAATTTTGATTGACTCTCATTATTTTAAAAACGACATTAGATATTCAAATAAAATAAACTGCAATGAGTTAGGAAACTATTAATTCGTAATCTTCTTCTTAAGCCAAATATTTAGAAATTTCTAAGTTGTCCAGGAATTTGAACAATTTACTGGTGGGGATTACGTTGCTGACACATTAGTTCGGAGCTTTCCGTGTACCTGTAGTTTTATATTGCTATTTTAAAATGATGATAACCGGTAAATTGGATACACCCTGTTGAGTTTATGTACAGTTTATTTATTAAACACTTCTCCTTACTAAGCTCAAATATACAAAATACTATAAAAGGTATAGAAAATAATAATTAGTATTTACATGCTTCTTGTCTGGCATGTAATATTGACGCAACACATTATATGCGACGTTGCCACCAAGAATATTAAAGTGGAACGGCCATTACGAATAAAAATAAGAAAACGCAACATAGCGGCCCTCTTTAAAACTTCATAGTTTCAGGAAAAACAAAAAAATAACTTAAAACTAATCACTAAATAAAGTACAGATTAAGATATCTACTAAAATTAAATAAATACAAAATGAATTTAATTTACCTAATTCAGCTGTTAAATGTCAAATAGAAATTACTAAGTAGATGCTAAATAGGACAAATTATTATAATTTTCTAAAAACTAACAAAACGCAATTTAAATATACAAGTGCATTAACGAATCACTTATCGTCATAAATTGGTAATACACTGATTTCAGTAACTGAACGTTTAAAAGTCGCATTTTTTACCTTAACGGCAACCACTCTAATATGACCGTCAGCACCAGGATGTAGGTACATCTACTATTCTTTCAATCTTCCATACCAAAGGAGCAGAATCATCATGTAACAGGAAACACTGACCGATTCTGTAAATGTCATTTGCAGTTTGCCACTTCCGACGTTCTTGTAAGGTATGTAAATAATTAAGAGACCAATTTTCCCAAAATTGTTCGAATAGTAATCTCAATTGCTTGTAACGACAACTTAAAGATCGTTTGTCATTTAACGGATTTTCTGGCAAAGCCCTTAGCGGAGCACCAATTAAAAAATGTCCAGGTGTCAAGATTTTCAGGTCGGATGGATCTTCACTGAGTGGAGTCAAAGGACGGGAATTCACTATAGCTTTTATGTGAACTAGCAAGAATAAAAATTTTCATAAGTTAAAAATAATGTTCTAAAAAACTGGCTTTAAATGATATAAAACTCAAAAAATTCATCCATTATCCCAAAGATGCTGGTCATACACTTTTGTAAAAACACGAAATCTACAGCATTACAAATACATTTAATAAAATTACGAAGTTACATGTTTCGCTCGACTAGAGCATCATCAGACCTAAACAATAATTAAAATTATGTAACCCGAAAAAAGGAAAATTCAACAAAAAATTACCATAACATACACAAAACACCTGACATATAAGTAAACAAAGCTTACAATAAAGTGGCACTATCTATGTACAAAGAACTCAACTAAACAATCAAATCACTTTATACATTTTAGAAATCTAACCATCATTTAAGAGTCTAGAACTACTTAAGGTTATTAAAAACTAGGTGGCCATCAAAATCAAACCTTTCATTAACACAGGACAGATCTGGGCTTTTAAAAGCTTTACTAATTTCCATTGTCTCCAACAAGGCTAGTTTTTTACTTTTGTTATTGCTTGTTTACGAAATATTTCAAAGGATATCTTATTTCTTTCCCTCTTAAGTAATAAATCTAAGAATGGTAAGGTGTTATTCTGTTCCCGTTCGATTGTGAACTCAATTTTAGAGTGAAGAGAGTTGACATAATTATGGAAATCTGTAAGCTCTACCTCACTTCCATTCCAAATCAAACATATATCATCCACATACCGTTTATAAAAGATGATGTTATTTTTAAAATTACTGCTTAATATTTTTGTTTCTAAGTTACTAAGAAATACTTCACTAAGAAATGGCGATAAACAAGAGCCCATTACTAGTCCCTCTTTTTGTTTAAAAAACCGTTGTTAAATTGGAAAAAATTTTGATCTAACACAGTAGAAAGGAGCAAAAGTAGATTTTCCACCAAGAGTAAATCAAGTTTCCCCCTGAGAAGATCTTTAAATAAGACTAGACAATCAGCGGGTGGAATGCTTGGAAATAAGTTTTTCACGTCTAGCTTTTGGCAAAATTCACTGAATTTGTTACAGAATATGGCGCTTTGAAGTTTGAGACATTTCTAAGAACGTTGTTAAGCCAAGATAATAACTGGTAACAAGGGGAGTCAACAAAGGAAACCACAGGTCTAATTGGCATGCTAGTTTTATGGACTTTTGGCAACCCATATAATAGAGCTGTTTTAGGGTTCATGGGATATAGTTTTTGTTTTGTGGAATTAAAATATTCTAAGGTTATCAAGGTCATGTCTAAGACTTTTTTTAATTTATTGAAGAACGGACCTGTCGGATCTCTGTCGACCTTTTCAAAGTCTTCTCTGTTTAGAAAATTTATTAATTTATTTATGTAATCGTCTCTTTTTAAGGCAAGTAAGCATGATCCCTTATCGGCTTTTGTGAAAACTATATCGTTGTCCCTCATTTTCTTTTTTATAGATCTTAATATTTTGTTGTTGTTTTGATTTATTTTCTGTTTATTGTTTAGGAAACAATTTTGATTTAAAAAGTAAATTATTCTTGCTCTTAAAATGATAAAAAAATGAAATTTTGTAATCTTTACAGCGCTCTCCCACAATCCTCCATGATGCGGAGATCGTGGTGGTATAAAATGCCAAGAAATACGATCTTTGATTTCATTTAAAATATCCTCTACGAGCGATTAACCTTTTAATCATTTGTTCAAAGCAGAGCCGTACCAATTTTCACCTTCTACTTTATGTAAATTATTCTGTTTATTAGTGTTATTGAAATGTTGCTTAGCTGTTTGATTTGAATTACCTAAATGCAATAAACTGTTATGCTTGTTATTACAAATTCTGCATGGTTTTCCATGGCAATCATAACATGTATGTCCCATTCGAAGGCAATTAGTACAAGCTTTAAGTTTACGGATTGAATTTATTTGATTCGAAATTGATAGACGTAAAAAATTATTACAATAATAAATTACACGAACTCCCTTGCAAAAGATACAAGATAAAACCTTGTGGCGTTAACTTTACAGTGTTACTATTTTGCCAAGAGTTTGCAGACGGTAGCTCAGAATTATTGGAGGCTTGGGATTGTTCGAAGGTTCACTTATGACTGGCTATTAAAGAATATAATCTTGATTATAACTATTAAATAAGAGGGCGCCACTTAGTTTTTTTTTTATAAATGCAAGAAAACTAAGAAAAATACTTGGTATATAGGTTTCAATTAACAATTAAATGACCCTGGATAAAGTAGATTTCAAGAGGCAAAAAAAAAATATCTTTACAATACAACCAAATTATATTTACATCAAAGATAATATACACCTCATTTTCTAATCTGTTAAATGTTAATAATTTATTATGAATTAAAATATGAATAATGTTGATATGATTTAATAAAATAAGTTTGCCAAAAGTAACATTTAAATTATGATTAAGCTACTAGGTAGATTTCAGCACTTGAAAAATAAATTGCAATTATTAAAGTTTTTAGTATATATTTGTATTACGCAGGGGAAAGTTCATGAACCTTTTTACCTAAGGCATATCAGCCTTAACCGAGTTATATCTACTTAACCACCAAAAAAGGTACTGAAAAATACTGAAGAAAAAATAACTAAAATTATACATAAGAAATTGACGTATTAAATTATGATATTGATTCAATATTTGTAGCAATAAATTGTAATTAAAAGTATATTAATAAAAATTTAAATAAGTAAGACAACTCTATGGTTACTAATATTTAAATAATTGGAATAAACTGGCCTGTATATACCTCCAAGAAATGAACGGTTGGCCTTCAAAATCGAGGCTGTGAATGTATGCCATTTGTAGCTTAGCTATCCGGACTGGGAATATCTAATACTAGCTCTAGTTCTGGCTCCAACTCCACCGCTTTCAGCAACTTCCCGGGGAAATCAACAGCCTGTAGCCATCAACAATTGAAAAAGAATAAAGAGGAAAACGGAAAAGTAAAACCCTAAAACAACGATTGCCATTGTATTCACTGTGGATAAAAATGAAGGGCGTTCAAAATGTGACACACTCACCTTGCTAAGTTTCATTATCTATCCATCAAAATCTCGGGCATCCTGCACCAGAATTATGAAATAAACAGTTCCCTAAAGGAACAAGATTAAGGACTATAAATTATAAGCCATATTGGCCACTTCCTGCTTCACAAATTTCGAAAATAAAAAACTGGCCCTTTACGTGCGCTTCTACCTGCGACACGGGAACAAGTCCTCGAAAAATGGATGCAGTACCGACTAAATAAGTTACGACCCCACCTCTCGCCTGAGCTGTCAATGTCAATCCAATCAAAGAAAACATCAATCAAGACCAACCAGAAGAGTGACGGACCGTCAACAGAAAGCATGAATAATAAAACCAGGAGAGTGATGCGTTACAGTAGTAATGTCTCATTGACAGTGTGAATTTAAAGAAATATCGATAAAAGAAGTTGACTAAAATTATTAATATAATTATTGAAATTAATGAAATATCAATGGAGCGTTAGTGAAAATAAGAGTAAAAAAATAAAACGCTACAACCTTCATGGAAATATGATTCTGTACTTTTAGTGGATAGGGATTTTGTGAAGCATTACGGTTACTTGAAGAAGTGGATTTGCTTGAATATTTATTATCGATAGATTCAACAAGCTGACATCTATCGGATACAAATTTGATGAATGTTTCTGTGGTTAGCGAAACTTCATCTTTGGTTTTAATTTCCCATTCCTTCCTAGAATTTATGTCTAATTTAGACAGCAATAAATGTATCAATGATTGAAAGGAATCTCTACCTACATTTGGCAAATCAAAAATGTGTTTAGTATGATTTTTTATAATAAATTTTTCATTTTGATATCTCTCTTTTAACAGTTCCCATGCTACAAGATAATTGGAATTTGTTACTTCCAGAGAATCTATGATTTTTGAAGCTTCCTTTTTTAAGAAAGTTTGCAGATAATAAAATGTTTGTATGCTGCTTAGATTGCGATTGCTATGAATTAGAGTTAAAAATGAATCATGAAATGTTAACCATTTGTCACACCTACCGTCAAATTCAGGCAATGCTAAAGGAGGTAACTTGACATTAAATGCGTCAGAATTAGAAAATTGAGTATTAAGATTTGAATTATTTTGTTCAGATTCATCATACTGTTCAATTTCATCTTGAACCTGATTAAATTCACCAAAGATGATTCATTGTTTACATAAGTTACAAAATTTTTAAATCGAGTTAATTGACCTTTTAATTGGCCACGACGAGAAACTAAGCGAGAAATCATTAATTGAAATTCGCTTTCATCTTTAGCATTTTCGTTAGTCTCGGTCATTTTATTCATTAATTAAAAATTAAACAAGGTACTAAAATATATTAAAATGGATAAGTTACTGGGCAATCTATATTTGCTTCTATACGCATAAGCGTATATCGTTCCTACAATGGTAGGCTTAAAGGAAATATCACCGGTATGAAGGTTGATTGTGGTGGGGCGGAATAGTCTGCCACCCAAGATGGCCGATTGATTATGATTGACTAATTTTTGACGTATATCAAATATGACAATATTGACATTTTAACTGTCGTATTTGAGTATTGTCTTTTTTAGGTTCTCTTTGGGTGAAAAACAAGCCAAGCCTCATGATTTTCTTCCAATTTAAAGTTTTTAAGTAATTTTATAGCTTTTTGCAGTTTTTTTTTGAGTCATGGGTTAATAAATTATTTTACAAAGTCACTGTTCTCAATTTAACATTTTTTTTACAAATATTGAGTTTTAATTCATGGACCTACACTGGAAAAATGTCTAGTATTTTCTTTTCCTTATCTCCATCTACATTAAGATATGCATGCAAATACACTTTATGCACTAGTTTGTATATTAGGAACTGCACAGACAGAAATCACAGAAATTATAGATTTTTGTAAATTTCCCTTGAATTCATCCTTCCAAAAACCTTGGAGCAAGATCTGTCATGTAAGTCTGACTAAAAATGTCACCAAGAGTTTGTTCCAGACACTTTTCCGGTTCTGATTCTAACAACCCTGATAATCCTGTGCGACTTAAATATAATGCTGGAGTAGAAATGATATTCAGTTAATTCACATGGAGTAGAAATACAACACCTATTTGTTTAGTTTTAAAAAAAATTATGACATTCAGATTGACATATCTTTCTTAAAAACTGATTCCCCTAATTGACCTAATCCACCTTAAGTTATACACATTTTTGGATAATCATGGTCATCTAGAGAAAGTTTTGGTTGGTTTAGGGACTAAACCAACGTTAGGGACTTTTATTTTTTTAGGGACTTCTCTTTTTGTGACCAGCATGACATTGTACAATTGCTTGTTCAAGGTAGTACTAGCTTAATAATTTATAAATATTTAAAGGATTAAAATAAAAAGCCAACTTTAAAACCACAACAACAATCTTTAAGTGTTGGCCATTCCAAAAAACAGAAAGAGTTTCGACAATCTAAAATGTTTTCAAAAAAACAAAAATCTTGAATATCCTCATTTAACACTCATGATTTACAATACACTGCCTTAATCTGTTTAATTATGTTTCAAAAAAACAAAAAAAAAAAAACAAAAAAAACATACATAATAACTTGTACATATGTATTTGTGTTGTGTCTAGTCATTATTAATTAATTTATTCACAATGAGAAGCCAGATTTATTCAGAAGCCAGATTCAAGAAATAGGTTCAGTTCTTGTTGTTATTAGAGTTTAGATTTTGTTTTCCATATGTGGATATATATTATTTTGTTACAATTGTATAGATGGTTAAAAAATATATATGTTTAATTTATTATTTACATATGTTTTTAAGTGTTTCTTATAATGTTTTTAACTCTTATGAAAGCAAAAAAGCATGTAATTTTTTCTGAAAATCCAGAAATTATTAGGATTTTCAGTTAAAATTTGCTTTATACATGCCACAATTCCATTTTTTACATAAAAGGTCTTATTAATACCATACTTACAGTATACAGTATTTAATTTAGAATATATTGTAACATATTATATGTTTAGAATATATTTTTATGCGTTTTAAAACCCTTTGGTAAATTTATTTTAATTCATCTTAAAATAAAATATTTAAAAAAGTTTAGTTTTGTTTTTTTTATTTCAAATTTGTTCCCATACCTATCGTGCCAATTTATAATTCTTGGTAAGTATCTATATCTAAATATTTTAAATGTCCTAAATAAGCAATATCTTGAGAGCTAATTTTAAATCAAATAATATTTTAGTTGATGTGTTAATTCGTGAATAAAGTGATGAGGGATGTCTGAGATGCGATATTTGCATGAGATGCATTTTTTCCCAGCATTTAAAATATTTTAATAAAATGTGGGTATTTCTAAACTAACAAGCGTATTTTAATAATTTTCAAATAAAATTATATTCTATTTAAATATATCTCTCATCACTCGTCAGTTAACGCATCAACTTCTGTAATTCTGCAAATTACTTCAAATTTAAATATCGCGCAATAGATCAGGCTTAAATTTTCCGCCACACGCCACCCAAGATGGTTGCCCCCGTCTTTGTCAACAACGTCATTGGAATTTCTGTCTGTTCATTAGGCAACACGCATTTCACTATATTTGTGTTCTGTGGAAGATATGTTATAACCAGAGCCGGTCTCTCTAAATGATAGATAGACGGGTCTAGCGTGAGTAATTTGGCAACCTCGTCCAATTTTAAACGATGAAATCGAGTGGGGACTGGGGAATAAGGAGAGCGTAGGAGAAGTTTGTTAGGTTATGTCGTTATGTTAGATTATACAAAATAGAAAAAAAAAACACTATTTATACTTATTACTGCCAGTTATTTATCGGGTATTGATTAAAAATAATAAATACTCAAAAAAATACCGACAAAAAATGAGAAATCAATCTCTACAAGGTCAAACAAAACCAAGCAAGTAAATAATAAATGGAATGGATTCACATTAATAAAAAGCACATTTTAAATTTCCATAATATTACGTTTGCAATTTTGTTACCATAACATATTATGTAAAATTTCAGTGGATATGTAAATTTCAATAAATACATACCTAATAGGCTATGTAAAATATCTATGTCAATATACTGTATTGCTTATGTAATTTTTACATGGTATATTCAGTAGAATTCCCAAGTAAACTCACAAGAAGGATAATGTAATATGAATATGTAAATTTACGTAGATTTCTATGTAAAGGTAAGTAGTAAAATGTAACTTTTCTTGGAAAATAATGTAATGTAAAATTACCTTAATTTTGTAATATTACAGGTTAAAAAAAAAAGAAAATACTTAAACCAAATTATTTTTCAGTTTTTTTTTCAGGAAATTAACAGGTATGTTAACAAAAACTTAAAATTTAAAGATTTTAACCTAACAAAACTTAACTGAAAATTATACTTATAAATTATAAGATTAAAAAAAAAAATTACTTAAGTATAGGGATATACCTACAAAAATAATAAAATCAGTATTTTTAAAGATGGTAGTTATGAGGCAAAATAAAGCATCTTATTTCGACTACGAAATTACTTTTAATGGTTAACTTAAAAAAACGTTTTCCGGCATGCTTACAATTCAAAGACAACAACAACAAAACCAGTGTTGTCAGGTGCCGAAAAATGTTTACATGAGAAATATTTCGTAAAAGCATGAGATTTTAAAAAAAAAGCATGAGATGGCGCTGTTGTTAATAAGACTCTAGCAGGGTGTTCATTTATTGTTATACAACGTATTTTTTTTACCTTGATTTTAAATTAAATTAAAATTGCTATTTAAAAAAAATATTTTTAAATAAAAGAACAAAATATATTGCCCCAGGAAATAAAAAACTAACAATATTTTAAAGATTTTTTATTTATGGATGAGTTAAATTTGATTAAATTTATGGCGGAAAATACTCTTTCCAAATTAGCACTTGAAACAGGCAAAGTAAGTAAATTGAAGATGAATTTTGTTAGGTTTGGAAAACGCTGACCACTATTATCTAAAGTTCTTATTTCTGCAATATATTTCCATAATTCACAGATGTCATGCGACTTATCAGTCTTAAAATCAATTTCAAAATTTCTTAGAGCTAACCACTCATTATCAATTTCTTGTATATTAACATCAAGCAAGTTTGGAAATATAACTGATAGATCTGATCATTCGAGATTTAACAATTTCTGGATCTGTAAATTCCATTTTTTCAAATATAGAATCTTTAAGAGGAGATCTTGTATAAATTTGCTGAATACTTTCGATGTAAAAATTTAAGAAATTTAATTTAACTCTTTCTAGCCTATTTTTTTCTAAACTGCTTATTTCTGCTGAGAAATATATTTCATCCAGTTGTAAAAAATTTCTGCGGCTTTTAAAATCTATTTTATCAATAGTTGTAGAACTAATATTCTCATCTTTTATATAAAAGTCTAGAATTATTTTTACTACGTTGGCTATTTCTTTGTAAAGAATATTAATATTTGGAGATTCACTTTGCATTCATTTATTTAAGTTATTGAAGATTGGTAAAGCATGAGACAAAAACTCCAGATATAGTCGATTTTCTTCCCTATTCAGTTTTTCTAAAATAAGATCTACCTGAGTAATATTATTGGCAGTTTGATCCGTAAAATAAAGTTTTAGAGCGTTATATTGATTTGACAGTCTTTTCACCATGTGGTGTCTCCAATGAAAGCCAACGGGTTTGGCTTGGATGAAGGATTTTAACTGGAGCAACAGATACATGTTCGGAAAATCCTTTAATTTTTCCACTCTTTTCGGGCTATTTTGAAAAATTGTTGTAAACCTAAAAATATAATAATTGTTTTCAAATGCGCTAATCTTATTACATTAAAAAAATTATACCTCTCTTGTTAGTTGTTCAACCTCTTCTGGGAGTTTTTGACATGAATATGACGCACAAAGGTGGAAACGATGACAAATACATTTTACAGTGAATATATTTGGTATATTTTCTTGTAGCCGGCTGACTAAGGAATTTCTAATACCCACCATATTACTGGCGCCATCCGAGGCAAAACCAATAAAGTTTGTTTGATAAGGTATATTGTGTTTTATGAAAAAGACCATAAACATCTGAAAAAGATCTGATCCTGTAGTTTCTGCTACCGGTATCAGATCCAAAAAAATATCTTCATTTTATTTTCAATTTCCATTCTAATCACTAAACACAAATGTTTGATGCACAAGTTATCTATCGATTCGTCAGCAATTAAACTAAACTTATTATTTTTGTGAAGATCCTGTTACTTTTTTAAGAACCCTAGTTATTTTGGTTCTACCTGCTTTCATTTTTTTGCTATATCGGAATCGGTACACATAGCATTTAGGTAATCAATAAAATGTTCCATCAAGTTCATGGGTAGATTGTGTTTGGCCAAAAAACCTGCTGTACGTATAATATAAGCTTATTTTACTCATACTCTCAGGAAACATATCAGCAATCGTTTCAGCTTCCTGGACTGTTTTTTTTATGTTTACCCGATTCTAAGTGTTTAGAAAGTTGCACTTTTTCTGCGGCTATATCTATGTCGCATCTACATATTTTACACCTAAAACAAAATTATTTTTGAATTCATAGATATATTTTGTATAAGAAGCCACCTAACTAAATAAATATACCTAACGACATAATGTTAGTCAATACTTACACAACCACGCATACCTAGGTCCTTTCTTATTCAACCCAGTAAAATCCAGGTGATTGGGCCCATTCTTTTTTAAACTGTTGTTTGTAAATATTTTTTTCTTAGCGGCACTAGGGCTAGGCAAGCTTTGAGAAGTGTCATGATACCAAATTGACAAATATTGGGATAAATTTTTGTTTGTTAATGATTTTTTTTTTGTTTATGGTTTTCTTGCTATATTTTTAATAGCAAGAAAGAAAACCATAAACAAAAATATTAAATTTAAAAGAGTTTTTTTGGTATAGCAAAAAAAGCTACAAAGCATGAGATTTTTAGGCAAAATATAGAAAACATGAGATTTGTTTAAAAAACATGAGATCTCATGCAAAAACTTGAGACCTGGCAACACTGAAGAAAATTAACCTTAAAAACTACATAACCACAAAAGTACAGAACACAAATATAGCACAAAAGGCTCACGGAATGTGGGGCCTTCCACAAACTAATAGTGGCTTCACATGAGAGATCATCTTAATTATAAATAATTAACAGTTTTAAGTCATCCTGAGTATTAGTTAAGTGTAAACATTATGGCAAAATACTTAACTTGTGTTTGTATTTATTCATATATTAAATACTTTTTCCTTTGTGGGATTGACTTTTTTGGATTTCGATTCAGAATTTGGTTGAATTTTAAAAAAAAATCTTTGAACTAGTTCTAATAACGTAGTTATTTCTTTTGGGTATTGTAGATTATAGATAAAATAACTAGCCATGCAGATTTAAGAAGAATCTCCAAAGCTGTCAAATGGTTTAATATTCAATTGTTCTTTCTCGCAGTAAACGAAAAATATTAAGGCCACAGGATCTCCATTTGAATCTAAGAAAAGCTTATATATTAAAAAATAATAATAATAATAAAAACATACTTACCATTAATTTCTATGATGCAGGGTGTGAGTGGGATTTTGGGTAAAATGTTTTAAAAAATTTGTCCACGCTCAATATTTTCGACATGCATGAGACCTCATGCTATTAATGTTATTAAATTCAATGCTATGATTACAAATATGTTTTAAATTAGGACAATAAATTGTTAACCCATTTTTTATGTGGTTATATGCATGGAAAAATTTTTTTAAATATTTTTAGTGAAATAATTGCAATTGTCTATAGGACAATATATAACCTGAAGCATTTAATTACACACTTTACGTGTATTTGATGAATATTGTCTATAAATATGTTGTTTAAAAGCCAATGTACGTTTTAAAAATCATATTGCAGTCATAATGCGCACAAAGAAAATACGACACCATTCTAATTACGGTGTAAATACTGGTGCAATTCATATTTTCTAAATGCGAAACCTTTAAATGAACAAATTTTGCATTCTATCATTATAAAGAAATATATTTTCTTACTTACCTTAAAGGGTACAAATAAAGAATCAATGAAACTCACTCTTAAAACAAAGGGACCCGATAGGATGAGAAATATTGAAGATGAAGCCTCATGAAAAAAAAGAACGAGGTTGGAAAATTATGAGAGCGCTAGTGGCAAATTTGTTTGTGATTTTACAACTTTTATACTGTAATTTTATATAGTAGAATATGTGAACAATTTTGACATAATATTTCATGTAAAAAGAGAAGTACATAATATAACCTATAATTTTTAATACATTATTTGTTATATGCATTATTTTTTCACATAGTTTATACGGAAAAATTTAACTTCTAGATGTAGTTTTTATATGTAAAATATAAAATACACAATATCAACTGTAAAACCGGAGATTCTTAAAATTTCACCTAATATATTAAGTAACAATATTATTACTTAAGATAATATGTAAAATGTACATGACTTATTAGTTAATATTACTACCATTTTTATCAGTGCACTCGTTTATGCTGATTTTTCTTGCCTTGAATCCTCAATACATCTTAACTTTTACCACTATACCATCATCCGGCTCGAAGGACCATTTTATTGGGGATTGCGTTGCTGACACATTAGTTTGGAACTTTCCGTTTTCCTGTAGTTTTATATTGCTATTTTAAAATGATGATAACCGGTAAATTGGATACACCCTGTTAAATATGTGTACAGTTTGTTTATTAATTACTTCTCCTTACTAAACTCAAAGAATCAAAATACTATAAAAGGTATAGAAAATAATAATAAATAATCACATGCTTCTTGTCTGGCATGCCAAGGCGTAATAATGACGCAAAACATTATATGCGACGTTGCCACCAAGAATATTAAAGTGGAACGGTCATTACGAATAAAAATAAGAAAACGCAACACCTGGTATACAAATCTCTAACTCTGACCCACGAACTTAATAAATATACCTGGACTGCAAATTCACTGAAAAGTAAATGACAGCTACTAGAGGGCCGCCATTTTGCGTGATTGTGTTCTTTCGATGTTGGTTACTCTGACAAATTTCAGTTGTGCCAATCGTAGGGAAATAAAACAATTAAAGTTTTTGAGAGGTTATTTTTACAAATACAAAATAGAAAGTTATATACATTTCGTTAGGAATATATAGTTGTGTTAGATCTGTGATTTTTCTTGTACTTTAAGAATTTCGTTAAAATTTATGAAAGAAAGTAATCCTCATCTAAAATGGGACAAAGTTTCAATTAACTTGGGATAGATGCGTCCCCTTTAAAATATTTGTTTTATTATTCTGATAATCTTATATCTTTCAAATCTAAACTTAAACTTGAATCTTATAAGTCCTAATACCATGAAAATGATGATCTTCACTTAAATTTTTGCTTGTATTTACTTAACAAATTCCGTTAAAAACCCTTTTATTTTTTTTCTATTTTTACTATTACGACTTTTACTTTCCTTCTATGTACAGTGTTTCCACATTAATAGATACAACCATCTATAAAAATCAAAATATAGATGATTTTATGAGGGTTTGTAATTAGCAAGGGTTTATGTAGTAAAAATAAACAACTCTATATACTATTCTATGATAAACACAGACAGACAATTCACAATAATTCGGTTTTAAGAAACAGTGAACCAAATACGTTTAAATAAGGATGGTGATACATTATCCACGTATTAAATAAGTAGGAAGCTGTATCCAGTGGCGTCCAGCTGTATCCAGAAAAGCTAGGGAGAAAAGAAATATCTTTTATTTTTTCATTAAAAAAAAATTATTAATTTATTTATAATATGATATAATAAAAGTATATTTAGTATGATATCGATATCTCATTACATTCCTACTTACACGTGATAAGTATATTTTTTGTTGTCATCTAAAGCGCGCGCTCGCCGCGTCGCGTCGTCGCACAGCATTATCGTGTAGTTTCGTTTTCGTTAGTTATTTTACATTGTCGACACACGCGGCTGCTTTATTTGTATCCATATTTTCTGTTTTGTGCCATGGCCACATAGTTGCTATTAATTCGAGTAGTTACTTTTGCTTTATCTATATAAAATATGAAACGAGCGGGAGGGCAAAGCAATTTGTTGAACTTTGTTAAGAAAATTAAACAAGCTGAAAATAATGATAATCCTACGTCCACCGCAGCTGATGCCTTACCAAATATTATAGAAAATGTTGAAGAACCCTCTACTTCTTCAACAGAGATAACGACTTTATCCTCAGAAACACCGCCAAATTTTCCTGTTAATGATGTTAGCAATATTTTAGCAAATAAGTTAACTGAGGAACAGTATATTGAGCGAAATTTGGACTCCGCCGATAAATTTCAATTTTCCAGCGAAGAAAGAAGGGAAATTTACAAGAAAATTTACTAGAACCGATCTAGAACAGTATAAGTGGCTAGTGTACTTTTTAGAAGAAGATGGATTTTATTGTAAATATTTCTGGGGTACAGGCTATTATAAGAAAGGAATATCCTACAGCTTTATATGTTCATTGCGTCTCACACTCCCTTAACCTTGCTATATCCGATGCCTGTTCTGTCCAGGCTGTACGAAATTGCATGGGTGTTATTGAAAATGCTTACAATTTTTTTAATACTCCCAAACGTCAAAATATTTTAACTAAAAAAGTAAATGAAATGCCGGATAATGAGAGATCAAGACGAGACAGATTAAAACAACTTTGTGCTACTAGCTGGGTTCAAAGACAAGATTCAGTAAGCGTAATGAGAGAGCTTTTAAATTCTGTGGTATTGACTTTAGAAGAAATAGCTGATTGGCCAGACAAAGAAACGTCTACTTGTAGCAAGTTGTTACTAAACACCTTAAGTACATCAGAATTCCTCATTACTCTTTATGTAATTGAACATGTTTTTGCATTTACCACTCCGTTATCAAAGTTGCTGCAATCAGTTAATATTGATTTAGGCAAAGCAATATTACTGGCTGAAGATTGCTTAAAAGAGCTTAAAGATTTACGTCATAAAGCAGATAATAGTTTTGCAACTATTTTTGCAGAGGGAAAAAAATATATAAACAAATTATTTGGTTTAGAAATAACAAAACCACGCATAACTAGCAGACAAAAAAATAGGGCAAATTTTGAAACTATTTGTTAAACATAAAGATATATTACAATCATTTAACTGTGTGATTCTATCAGTAAATAAGAAACTTGATAATCAACTTCAAAGTCTTAAGTATTTGGTAAATTTTTATAAAAATGATTTAGAAAATTGTTCATTTACTATGGTTTCTGCTGAACTCAAACTTTTGTATAGAAAATTTGAAGCCTGTGTACCAGAAAAATATCCGAGCTCCGCTCTCGATGCCCTAGTAATGTGTGATCAGGATATATTTTCCAATATATTTATACTGTTAAAGATTTTTTGTACTTTACCTGTAAGCACAGCAACCCCTGAAAGAACATTTTCTACACTTAAATTGTTAAAGACTTACTTACGAAATACAATAAGTGAAGACAGATTAAATGGTTTAACTCTTCTGTATGTATATCTAGAAATCTTAGTTAGTGCCGAGGAAGTACTTAACGAAATGCAGCTTAAATCGAGGAAACTTGATATTGTTATTTAGTTTTATTTGACTTTTTTTGGTGTTTTATATATGTAGATACCTAATTGAGTTTTGATCTTGTTTAGTTTTTTTAGGAGTCAATTTGTTTCTGTTACTTTAGAATAATTTTTTGTTTGCCTTGTGCCTGTTTTACTATCCATATATTATATTAGTATCTTTTATTTTTCTTTATTTTTGTAGCTTTTAAATTAATAAAAGCATTTCAAAAACATGGTAATTATTTCTCCCTTCCTGATGAATAATACCATATCTCCGATAATAGGCCAAAAAAATTAACTATACATACTTAACATACTAACCAACCATAATAACCAACTTAACATACACGTACATACATATGTAAGTATATTGTATATTAAATGGTGATAAACCATGTTGCCCCCCCAGGAATGAATCCTGGATACGCCACTGGCTGTATCGCCTGTGCAGGCGATATACCCAAGTGTCGTTTACAAATCGCCAAAAACTAGGCAATCCGCTATACTCACACATCAAACGTCAGCGTCGTCAACTTCATTACCGTTATTTAATATATTTTTTGTTGGCAACACTAAAAATGTTCAGAGTGACCAACATCAAAAGGACACAATCACTATAAAAATGGCGGCCACCAGGCAGTGGTCATTTTTGGGTATCGTGGTCATATGAATTAGCAGTCCAGGTATATTTATTAAGTTCGTGCTCTGACCATTTGACTCACATTATCTTAAAACGGACAGTAGGTATTAAAATAAAATATACTGCAATGAATTAAGATTCTAGTACTGTAGAACAAAAAAAAATGCAAATAATTGGTAAAAAATACAGCTTAATCTTTGTTTAATCTCTAACGCAATTTATCCAGAACTTTATAAGTTATCCAGCAATATCAGACTTTGATAGTTTAGCTTCTGCTTAATAGTAATTATGCTAAAAACGATAATCATTGGAGGTATCTTAAAATTATCATTTTCCACCTTCTTGTCTTTAAAACAATAGGTCCTTATTTCATGAAGTGAACTATTTCTTGGAAGATTTCCCATTTTCCAATTAATAAAGTAACTCGTGGATAACGCGATGATTTTCTGCAAAAAGAAGAAACTAATTTGCACCGAGACAATTTGTTTCTATAAGATATTTTCCTCAGGTACGTGTTTCGCCGTGGAAAAAGATTAATTTTTCCGCTTGCCAGCCGAGAGAGAGAAATATGATTCGCCTGTCTGGTAACTCCGCTTCACTTACCCGGATATAAATGGACTCTCACACGCGGGGGGCAGGAGGGGGGATGATTTGTTTTGTCTTTATTTGGAAGCTTTTTTGTTTTCTAGCAAAAGTGCCATTAGATCTACCCGTTGTCTCATGAAAAATGCGACAGGGGGGGTCATTAGAATATTTTTATTGTAAAATCGGGAGGAAGCGGAATGCTTCCGGTGGTAACACTCCTAAAATTTACATTGTGCGTTACTGGGGAGGTACCAAGTTTATTCTTTAATAACACTAATTTTCTTAGACTTCTTAAAATTTTCTTTACAACTCCTTAAAACTCAAAGAAAAAAATAATAAATTGCTTAACTGTCTGACATATAAAAATTAGCAATTGGCTCCAATCTGTTCTGGTTCATTATTTGCGTAAATGTTCATTACTTACCTATGTACCGGATGTACAGGGTGGTGCGATTTCTACTGTTTTAACAGAAAACTCGTATTTTCCGAATAGATAGAAAAAAATTAACTTATATGTCATGAGCTCAAATTTTGTAAAAGAAAATTTAAAGTTATCAACATTTTACTATGTCAAACTGTTTGGCCGCTAGTGGGCGTTTCTTGAATTTGGTGGATTTCGGTAATTAGCCATAACTTTTTTGCTATTAAAGATAATTGACTTCTGAAAACACTTTCTTGAAGTCCTTTTTAATGATAAATAATTTTATGTTAAATATTTTTATACAGGGTGTTACATAAAGTTGATATTCCAAAAATTTTTTTTCTTATGGAACACATTATTTTTTTATAAATTCTTAAAGCCCTTGAATTTCCTCTTTTCAAAAATATATAACACCCTATATTCTATATGTATATATATATATATATATATATATTTTTTAGCTGTTTCCGATATTTCCGATGTCATTTTTCCATTTTCCAAGTCTTTTAATTTTTATAGAAGTAGGCATTGGTAACAAACAGCACATGTCATATGTGACAGCCAGATAGAAAATTGTTTATTTCTCCTGTCAGAAACAAATTTGAATTTGCTGTATTTAGAGCTATATAGTGCTCAAATATTTAAAGAATTAAAAAAAAATTATGAAAATTACGAAAAAATTGACATCTTAAAGTGCTATTTTCTATTTAATGAAAATTCCGAGGCAGCCAGTGAATTATATTTAAATACCTTTCCTGAACGTCGTCAATCAGATAAAAGAATATTTCCACTGTTAAAATTAAATCTTGTGAAGCACGGAAGTTTTAAAAAGCCAAGGACCAAAATGTATGCTGTTGACGTTGAAGCTGAAATTCAGGAACTTAATATAATAGGAGAGGTTTTAGATGATCCTAACAAGTCTCATCGAGCAGTAGCAGAGGAAATAGGTGTTGAGAAACCAGAGTTTTAAAAACGCTTAAAAAGCACAAATTTAAACCCTACAGGTTTAGAAAAGTTCATCACCTTCAGGATGGCGACTTTCAGAGAAGAATTGCATTTTGTGATTGGTATGTCAATAAGTGCAGATTGGACGAGAACTTCCATAATAACATTATTTGGACAGATGAAAACCGAATAGACACTTCAGGAATATATAATAGGTATAATTCCTATTATTGGACTACAGAAAACCCACATGTTGTAGTACGCGCGAGACATATCCTCAAACCACAATTAATTGTTTATATTACATTATAAAATGCTTAGCTTAGGACTATTTTTATATTTAAGAAATCGCTTGTAATTTATCGTTAACATTAATATTGTGTCAAAGCCTCGGCTAATACCGTTGCTGTTCATATTTCTGTTCACCTAGTTTTAAGGCCCTTTTGTATCAATAAATGTTTTTTAAAAGTTCGTTCGTCGATATCTGAATTTAACTGGCGCTGCGAACAGGATAGTGCAATTTTACCCTTTATCGGTTTACCGTTGTGTAAAAGTGATTGTCAAATCTTAGTGCACTATCCATCAAGAATCTGAAGACATCGACCAACCCTAAGTACCGCAACCCTTGGTACTGCGACCCTTTTGGAGAAGACCAAGCCGAGAAACTGCTAAGCCGCCTACCGTGTTGTCAGGGACCTAGCTGATCCAAGTGCTGCCTTCCCAAGCATCTCATCTGGACCAGAACGATTCAAGCCACACCTTTATAGGGACTCCTTTGGTTGTGAACCTCTACTGTGCAAGCTCTATGGGTCATCCCTTGATTGTACTGTAAGTTTTTGTTTGAATTGCCATTATTTAATGTCTAGTCCATATCCGTCGCAAAAATTAAAAAACATATTAATACGAAATAGGGCATCTTTAGGATTAGTAGTTGAAAACGAAAATTCAAATATTTCTAATTTAAATAGTCAAAATATTTCCGATCAAAATAATTTAGATAGCATAAGTAACCTATTAAATAACTTAACTTTAGATTCTAATTTATCTAAACCTAATTTAAATATTAAAATGGAAAACATAAGATTCCACACTTCTCTCTTACCAACCTTCTTTGGAATTCAAAACCATTTGGAAAGTTTTATAATATCCATAGATGAATTTTACCAATTATATTTTACAATTGATGGTATTGTTCAAAATAAAGTTGTTTTAGCAGCCATTAAGTCAAAGTTAATTGACAATGCTCGAGACTTTTTACTTTCTAGACCAGATTTAGATTCATGGCCTTCAATTAAAAAGGCCCTAAGGATAAAGTTCGGTGATCCTATCACTTATCAAATTTTACACCAACAATTACAATACTTTAAGATCAATAAAAATGAAAGCATATTACAATTTGTAGATAGACTCAAATCCTTTGTACAAAGAATTTTTTCTAAATTACATTGCGAAGTCTCAGATGTAAATGCGAAATTAATTTTAATTAATCAAATAGAAAAAACTTCGGTGTTAATTCTGACAGCCAATTCGCCTCAGACATTAAAAACGATGTTAATGTTACAACGCCCTAATACACTTGATGATGCATATACGCATGTAATTAACTATAATATGATTGAATCACAGGTAAATTTTTCAAATCTGTCTAATGTTCATAATAACCAATTTACTAATAATAATAACCATAATTCCTATGTAAAACAAAATAGCTTCCAAAGTCCCGTAAGATTACTACCCCAGAATCAACCCCCCATGACATTCCCCCAGCAACAATTTCCCAGTCAACCCATACAAATTCGACCTAGACCAGTTCAAAGACATTATCCGACAAATGCTCAAGTTTTTGGAAAACCAAGAAATGTCTTCGCTCCCCAAAATCATAATAAACCAAAATTAGACCCCCCTACTCCAATGTCAATCTCCATAACTGGACCCTCTAGGCAGTATCAACAAAGAATGCCTTTTCGACAACCAAACTTTTTCCAATCATCAGGCCCCCGAAATTTTGTGTCCCAAGAGTTAACTAACATTGAGACCAACGCTAACTCTTATCCCGATGTGCCTTATGTCGAAGATAACCAGTCTGAATATTATACCGATTATTCACCCCAACATTATTCTGAATATTACGAGCCAAATCTTCAATATGAAGAAACCTATTTCGATCCCACCTTAACGAATCCTAATGACCAAAATCACTACCCCACTTCCGAACAAAATTTCGAAATTGATAATTTCGCAAATTTTCCGAAATCAGGCCCAGATCTACCATCAACTTAAATAACGTAGCACAACAAATTGAGCTCCCATACTTTTATTTACCACAAAAGCACTTGACAATTTTAATTGACTCCGGTGCCTCCGACTCTATCATATCTCCTAAAATTGCAAACAAATATTCCGACAAAATATTTATCGAACCTTTCGAAGTAACCGCATGCAAGAACACTTATAAAGAAACCAAAAATTTAAAAATTTCCTTGCTAGAAGAACTAGGCATAAAAAACGAATTTAAAATGAGAGTACTGAATTGGCATAACGATTTCGATGCCTTAATAGGATCAAAAGATCTTAAAAACTTAAAAGCCTTGCTAGATTATGAAAGCAAAACCCTTAAGTTGGAAAATATAATAATACCCTTCTCTTTGGCTTACAATAAACCCCTCTTGCATCCGATACACAACTTTAACAATAACTTTTTAAAAATACCAGTAAATTTCGAAAATGGTGTCGCTATTTTGCCGTCATTTGACATAAAAAATCATATTATACCTGACAGTTTAGTAAAAGTTGAAAATGGCTTTTGTACTATTCCCAACCCCACGCCTACCGTCCACGTAAATTTTCATCAAAGGATGAAAGTCATCCCCCAAGATCAATTTGATATACTAGACCCATCATACCCAATTTTAGAAAAATTCAACCCTGAAAACATCTTACGTTTCGATCACTTAACCCCTCTCGAAAAATCAAAAATTTTACCTTTATGTCATGAATACAAAGACATAATGTATCACGAAGGATGTGACCTCAGTTTTACCAGTCAAACCAAACATAAAATTCGAACTAAAACAGACAGACCTATTTATGTAAAATCCTTTCGACATCCCCCTCTAATGAATATTAAGATACAATCCCAAATTCAGAAATTACTAGAGAATAAAATAATTCGTCCTTCAATATCTCCGTATTCCGCACCCGTGTGGATAGTCCCAAAAAAGCCCGATGCTTCAGGCATCCAGAAACATAGGATGGTGATAAACTATACATCCCTTAACAACGAGACAATAGAAGAAAAATGGCCTCTTCCCCGAATAGATGAAATTTTAGATAATCTCGGAAAATGCACGTACTTCACGACCTTAGATCTCGCCCAAGGATCCCATCAAATAGAAATGGAGCCCGATTCTATTGAAAAAACGGCCTTTACTGTCAACAATGGTCACTATGAATACCTCAGAATGCCCTTCGGCCTCAAAAATGCACCCGCTACGTTCCAACGTATGATGGATGAAGTTTTCCGTGATTACTTATACAAATTTTGCTTTGTCTACATGGATGACATAGTTATTTTTTCTAAATCCCTATCTGAACACATAGACCATATACGTCAGATATTTAAAAAAGTAAGGGAAGTTAATCTCAAAATACAGCCTGATAAGTCAGAATTCCTGAGTAAAGAGGTAGCTTTCCTAGGACACATCATTACCTCCGAGGGAATAAAACCCAATCCTTTAAAAATTGAAGTAATCCAACGTTACACGATACCAAAGAACCAGAAAGAAATTAAAGCCTTTTTAGGGCTTGTAGGCTACTATCGCCGATTTATCAAAAATTTCGCCAAAATTACCTTTCCTTTAACGAGATGTCTACGGAAAAATACTAAAATTGATATAGAAAATTTAGAGTATAAAAATGCCTTTTCAAAATGCAAAGAACTCATATCCAATTCCCCTATCTTGCAATACCCTGATTTCACAAAACCCTTTAAGCTCACCACCGACGCCTCCAACATAGCCATAGGCAGTGTGCTATCGCAAAATGACCACCCAATTGCGTTCTTTTCCAGAACCCTAAATTCGGCAGAAAAAAACTACTCAACTATAGAGAAAGAACTTCTCGCAATAGTGGACTCGACTAAACATTTTCGTCCATACTTATATGGCCAAAAATTCCTAATTGAAACCGACCATAATCCCCTAGTTTGGCTTTCAAAAATCAGAGAACCCAACTCCCGATTAATTCGTTGGAAAATAAAACTAGAGGAATACAATTTCGAAATTCACTATAAAAAAGGAAAAGAGAATCTAGTAGCAGATGCTCTCTCCCGCATTAATCTTAACACTCTTGAAACAAATGATACCGATTCACAGTCTAATGTCCCAAATGTTGACAATACAGTTGCCAACTTATCCGATTTTGACTTAGCCGACTTTGTCTTTAATGAAAGATACAAAGAAGACGCTCCAGCCCAAAACATCTCAAACCCTGTTAACTCTGTCGCAAACGACGACGATTCTGACGTCACTGCACACTCCAATAATGATACAGAAGGAAAGAATATCCCAATATCAGAATTACCCCTCAATTATGCATCAAATCGTCTTGTCATCGACTACGGCGATGAATTTAAACATACCTACACTAAACCTTTTAATAAAAACCACCATTTTGTAAAAATTTCAAAAGAAAATCAGGAACAACACATTTTAAAAATTATCAAGGACATAATTAAACCAGACGTTACCTTTACTATATTTATTAAAAATGACGAATTAAAACTCGAGTTTCGAAGACAAGTATTTTCTAATCTAAATACAACCGTAAAACTAGTTTTTGCCAGCACTTACGTCCTTGACGTGACTGACCAGACTCAACAAAAGGAAATTTTAGCCAATTATCACAAAAGTAACCATAACGGTATAACAGAAACATATAACCATATTAAACAAAAATATTATTGGCCTAAACTACGAGATTCGATAACTAATTTTATTAATTCATGTGAAATATGCCTTCAAAATAAATATGAAAGACACCCTTACAAAATCGCTTACGAAGGACCCTTGCTCTCTGAAAAACCATTTAAGACACTTCACCTAGACATTTTCCAGTTTTTAAATTGTCAGTTTTTAACAATAATAGATTCATTCTCAAAATATGCCCAAGCCTATTTTATAACTGATAAAAACGCCCTTACTATTTTAAGCAAACTACGTCATTACTTTTCACATCATAACACCCCCTTAAAAATCGTCACAGACCAGGGTAAGGAATTTCAAAATAATTTATTCAAAGAATTCTGTCAACTTTTCTGTATAGAAGTTCATTACAATACTCCAGGAAATTCTTCCTCCAACAGTCCTGTAGAAAGATTGCATTCCACACTTTTAGAGAAACTAAGAATTCTGAAAATGCAAAATCCCGATGAAACCCCTCAAAATCTCATGACTTCCGCTGTCTTAATCTATAATCAAAGTATTCACTCGACAACAGGTCATTCGCCCTTTTCCATATTATATGGCCCTTACGTAAACGAACCGAACATCGATAACGACCTAACCTTATTTGAGCAATATAATGACAGACGAAAAAAGGAGTTACTACCATTCCACGAACAAATTTATAAAACAGCTTACAACAAGCAAGCTACAAACACTCAAAAACAAAATAAAAATACAGAAAAACCTCCAGAAATACTCCCAGATGATACGGTATATAAGAAAACTACCCTTAGAAATAAAATGAACCCACAGTACGTACCCCTAAAAGTATCCCAAATAGACAAAAATAAAATAACAGGTACCGCTAAGAAAAAACCAATATCTACTCATCTTAGAAAAATCAAAAGACTTAGAAAAAAATCTATACCTTTTCAGCCACCTAATCCCGACCCTGATCCTGGCCCTACTCAATCAAACGAGCCCTTGCCAAGCACTTCAGGTGCACAAACTCCACAATAATGGATATTATATAGAAGAAGTTGCTCCCTCTTTAGTAATAAGTCAATATCATACTACATATATACCCTTTAATATAAGTAGCCTTAAGTATTCGTTATCCCAATTATTTACCAATTTATTAATTATGCAACCCTCTGTAAATAATCAAAATAGTATTTTAATTAAATCACAATTTTATTTGACTTCTAAAGCATTAAATGATACATATGACACTTTCGCAAAGTTAAATGTATTTGACGAAAATAACTTAAATATTATGCAAAATCGAAAAAAACGAGGTTTAATAAACTACCTAGGAAGTGGTATCAAGTTCATTACAGGAAACTTAGATAACAATGACCTAGAGGTTATTACCCAGAATTTGCAAATATTGAAATTTAATCAGCTTGAGTCTATGCACAAAATCAACGACCTTAGTTCATTCGCAGGAAATATAATGCAAGAGTTTAAAAATAATATTCACACGATTAACGAGAACTCGAAAAACATACGTAATGAAATTTCTAAATCAAATACCCAGTCTAATTTAATGTTAAATCTGCAAAGTCTATATATTCAGATTACCAACTTAAATCAATTTTTAGAAAAAATATTACGTATTTTATCTTTTGGACACCTAGAAACTTTAGATCTCGAAATTTTAACATTAAAACAAATCAATGAAATATGGCAATACTTGAAAGTTCACTATCCTAAAAATGCACTATGGCCAATTAAGCATTTATCGGAATTAACCTTAATCTGTAAAACCGGCCTTTTAATTTTAAATGAAATGGCAATTCTAGCAATTAAGATACCCATATTTGAACAAAATGTATGTAATTTAGAATTAGTTTATCCTGTGCCAAATAATGAATCAAAATTAATTATAAGTCCTAGTAAATACTACTGCAACGAACTATGGTATAGCCAATGCGAAGAAGTCAACTCACAATGGATCTGCTCTGGACCAATTGCCAATGGATGTATTTTACCCAAAAATTGTCAGTATGCCACTGTTCTAAACAATTTTAAGGTACATACCTTAACTTATAGGAATGCACTCCTATTTTGTACAAAAAGCCCTGAAACAATTTATGAAGATTGCTTCCAGTTTCAGAAGATTATACTCCAAGACTGCAACCTTATTCAAAGTCAATGTGACGTAATAATTAATTAACACAAATACTCATTAGCCATCAACAATATTTCAGTCATAATTCCAAAAATTATAAAAGTCCCAAACACCAATAATTCAATCAATCTAGAAATTAGACATCTTCAAGACCCTAAGAAAATCCAAGAAGATATCATCAAACCAATACATTTCCATGACCTAGCACAACATGTTCCAATGCACAATTATGTTCTTACGACAATATCAATCATTCTTTTATGTTGCTTAGCATTGATCATCTACCATTGGCAAAAACAAGGAAGAAAGAAGGCCATCCCTTTGAGAATCCTGCAGAGACTTGTCAACGAGGACGTTGACAGAACTGAGGGTGGAGGAGACATATCCTAAAACCACAATTAATTGTTTATATTACATTATAAAATGCTTAGCTTAGGACTATTTTTATATTTAAGAAATCGCTTGTAATTTATCGTTAGCATTAATATTGTGTCAAAGCCTCGGCTAATACCGTTGCTGTTCATATTTCTGTTCACCTAGTTTTAAGTCCCTTTTGTATCAATAAATGTTTTTTAAAAGTTCGTTCGTCGATATCTGAATTTAACTCGCGAACAGACAGGGACGGCTGAGCTTCAATATTTGGGTTGGAATTTTTCGAGGTAGATTTTTGGGTCCTCATTTTTTTAATGAAATTTTGACTGCCCAAGATTATGTAAATATTTTACAAACATATGTTGTACCATTTTGGAAAATTTACCATTAGCGAGAGTTCGAAACACGTATTAACAGCAAGACGGTTGTCCTTCGCACAACGCACGAAATACGAATGATTTTTTAAATCAGGAATTTCGGGATCATTGGATTGGTACTAGGGGACCTATATTGTGGCCTGCTAGGTCTTGCAACCTAAGGCCGTTAGATTTTTTTTATGGGGGAGATTGAAGGATTTAGTTTTTAAAGGAAGAGCTATCGAAACATGGGAAGAGTTGTAAGTAGCAACTAGGCAACCTTTTCGTGCTATTAGACCTGTTGAGCTTATAAACGCTTATAAATCAGTTAGAAAAAGGTGTTTATTATGTGTTCGAGAAGGAGGTGTTCAGTTTGAACACCTACTTTGAAAAAAATGGTTCCAGTTTGTAATATTAGTTTATAATTATTATTAAACTTTGTAAATATGCCTAGACATTATTGTTAATTGCTTTATTTTTTTTATAGTATGTCGAAAAATATTTAGTTTATAATCTAAGTGAAGTAAATTTTTCCATAGCCTACTTCTATAAAAATTAAGACTTGGAAAATGGAAAAATGACAATGTAATATCGGAAATATCGGAAACAGCTAAAATGAGATATATGGTGTTATATATTTTTGAAAAGAGGATTTCAGGGGCTTTAAGAATTTATAAAAAAATAATATGTGTTCCATAAGAAAAAAAATTTTTTTGGAATATCAACTTTATGAAGCACCCTGTATAAAAATATATAACATAAAAATATTTATCATTAAAAAGTACTTTGAGAATGTGTTTCCGGAAGTCAATTATCTTTAATAGCAAAAAGTTATGGCTAATTACCGAAATCGACCAAATTCAAGAAACGCCCCCTAGCGGCCAAACAGTTTGACATAGTAAAATTTTGATAACTTTAAATTTTTTTTTACAAAATTTGAGCTCATGACATTTAAGTCAATTTTTTTTATATCTGTTCTAAAAATACGAGTTTTCTGTTAAAACAGTCAAAATCGCACCACCCTGTACAATTAAGAGGGGATAAAATATTTCTCATAAAAGCGACAAGGAGAAACAGTTGGAAATTATTTAGAAGTTCGTACGATGACCACTAGGGTATGTAATACAAGATTGAAATAGAAAAAATTGGTTTTATTGAAAATATTCAAAGTGAATCTGAAGTCTGATAAATTCTAAACATTTCTATTTCAATTTTTTTTTTAAATCCGTCAAATAATAGGTGGGGGAAGGGTTGAATATTTATAACTTAAATTGTTGATAACTTCGCAAACCGCAACTCGATATCTTATTTTATTCCGAAATTATTATTTAAAATGTTTTTAAATAAAAATAAAACTGCAAAACTCAAATTTTTGTAATAAATAAATTGTTTTATATTTTTAATGGTGTCCTAGATGATCAAACTGTTTTCCTTTATTTTTAATACACAGTCGAAGTCGTTGTATCGTTGACAGAACCGCTATCTCGATTTTTGTTGTGAGTAAGGAATTTATTGCATTGCGTATTCGGTCCTGTATGTCGTTCTGTGTTGTGGGTGGGATGGCAAAAACTGCTCCTTTCCCACAGATAAAAATCTAGGACTGTTAGATCTGGGGATCGAGCAGCCCAAGGAAATATACTTTCTCTTCCTATCCACAAACGATACTGCCTGGTTAAGTATTGATGAACTTGAACTGCAAAATGTGCAGAGGAACCATCATGTTGGAAAATTATTTTCTTCTGCTCAATAATGTAGATTATGCACATTTACACCATCATCACTGCTAAATGATGCCTCGTCCGTCCATAATATCTTGGAAATAAATCAGGTATCTTCTCTAAGCATGTTTAACAGCCAATGACAGAAATTAAGTCTGTTATCAAACTCTTTTTCGAGAAGCGCCTGATGCAGAACCACGTAATATGGATGAAGTCTAAGTAAAAAATAATAAATATAAGATATTAGGATCCTTATTAGTTTTATAACAAATCAAAATAGGTACCTGTCCTCTTTCAGAATGTGTTCTACTGTATCGTGGGATATTCCCAATTCCCTAGAATTATTTCGGATGCTGATGTGAGGGTTTATTTCAATATATACCAAAACATTTATAACGTTTGCCTCTATGCGCCCTCGCCTTCGTCTTCGATGAATATTGCCGCGAATACTTATCTGTCTGCATCTATCAGGATATCTTTGGACAATTTCTTTTTAATCTTTGGACTACGGGAAGTTTGTTTGCAAGGATACTAAGAAATCTATGACATCAATGTATTGTATTTTTATTAATAATAATTGTCTGATCAGGTCTATGGTGCTGCAATATTCGATCTATGATGAATTCGGTCTCCCAGTAAATTTTTGTATAGGTGTTTTCAATAGGTTGTTCATACTTGTATGGAGTTTGTAAAGAGGTCAACCTTTTGAGCAACTGCTCGATGAAGTGCCTTACACTTGTTATTCTGTTTTGACAAGTATAAAATTGGAGCAAACTTAGCGCACGCTGAGAATAGCTGTTAGGTATTACATAGACTATTATATAGATTATTCCTATACAGGGTGTTTTAGAACTATGGGATCAAACTTCTAGGGATTGTTCAGTGCAACAGTAGAATTCATTTGAGTATAGGAACCCATGTCCGGAAATGTGTCACTATGCCACTACAGCCCTAAGTCGCGTTTAAATTTAGAAATAATATTAATTACCTAAATAGGATCGGATGCATTTATTTTTACCTTTTGTATATAATACCATCACAATTGTTCAAAATGTCTTCCTGCAATACACCGATTTAAACACCGCACATGATTTCGGCGGACTACACTAAAAATGTGATCTTCGTTTTGAATGATTTCAAATGCTGCTGTTATTCGTCCAATTAAGTTTAGCTCTGATTCTACTGGAGTATCGTAGACTAAAGACTTTACATGTCCCCACAAGAAAAAATCGAGCGACGTTAAATCGGGTGACCTAGAAGGCCAAGAAACTGCTCCACCTCTGGCAATCCAACCGCTGAGCCAAATACTCGCGTACTTGTACAGCAAAGTGAGCCGGCGCTCCATCATGCTGAAACCACATTTGCTGTCTAACGTTTAGTGGAACATTTTCAAGGAGTTCTGGGAGAATTTTCTCCAAGAAACGCAGATAAATAGGTCCTGTTAACCGTTCCGGTAGAAGGTATGGCCCAATCAAATAATCATCAACAATGATTACCCATACATTGACAGACCAACGATTCTGATGTTTTCTTGGAAAAATTGCATAAGGATTTTCTTCGTCCCAAACATGGCTATTCCTACTATTAAAAACACCGTCTCTTGTAAAAGAGGCTTCATCGGTCCACAAAACATATCGTAAAAAATTTGGTTGTGCAATGATGTAATCCAGAAGCCATCGACAAAATTGAACTCTAAGATGATAATCGGCTGCAGTCATATCTTGAACTTTCTGGAAGTGGTAAGGATGGAGTTGTTGCTCGTGAAGTACCCGCCAGACAGAAGCGTTACTCAATCATATTCTTAGCGACGTCACGTTTGCTATTTGATGGTTCATCGGCAACTCGCTGAAGCACCTCTCCTCTCGATCGTTCTTACGGTTCGAGCAACACCAGTATTATACATCTTGGTCTTAAACAATAAACATGCCTGTCTCAGCGAGCCGCCTATGAACTGCAATAAACTTTTTGTATCCAGGATGCTGTCGTTCGGGATAACGTTCATAATACAACCGCGATGATGCTCGTGCATTGCAGTTTGTTGCTCCGTATGCCAAATGCATATCCGCCAATTCTTGATTGGAAGTTTTCCATTAGCAATAAATGTTTCAAAATTGTAAGCTATAAAATTTTTAAACATGACATTGAGAATTGACATTGATAAACGTTGATTTTAAACAATTGTTGTTATGGTATCATGTACAAAAGGTAAAAATAAATGCAGCAGATCCTATTTTGGTAATTAATGTTTTTTATAAATTTTAACGCGTTTTAGGGCCGTAGATATTTTTTTTTGATCCCATAGTTCTGAAACACCCTGTATGTTACATAACAGACACTTTGTAGACTCTACATGTTGTTTTAGAATGTGCTCCTGATAGTATTTCATCGGGACTAACTGGTCCTGAATCGCAATAATTGAACTCTCAGTCTTAGGGAAAGGGTAATCAGATGTAAGTATTGCTAGCCTGAAGCTTAAGATACCGAGGCCTTGTTGGAATACTAAAATAGCCTGAGGTGATAGTACAGGATTATTGGTGATGTTGTTCATAGGTACCATATTCTCTTTTATTTTTATTACATTTACTTTTTTAACCCTACGAGTACCGCACATTTATCTAGGTCCATTTTTATTGACTTACTGAATATTCTGACAAGTTCTATTTTTTTTGATCTGATGCAATCTTTAGATGCCAAATGCTTTTAGAACTGACAAAAAAAACACTTTATAACAATACTACTGTTCCTCTTTATTAAAATATGATGCATTTTCTTTAATAAAACATGATACGAACTAATACTAAGATAAATAAGTCAATATTCAAAGTTAAATGAACGCGGATAACGTATATTAGACAAAAAGGCAACAACAATGCAACGCTGCTTAATCGCATTGTTTATTCCACCGACACAAGGAATCTTTACCAGTGACGTCGTCAAAATATATTTATATGATAAATATTTATTAATATTAGATTATGCTTTAAATTATAAATAAAATTACTGTTTATATAATAACTCTTTATACGTTTTTTTAACGTACTTTATTAGAGTAAACGTACCTATTTAATAAAAAGCACTTTTATGAAGATTAAATAAATATTTTATAATTATTATAGATTTCATAATAAGTTTTTATTATTCTAAGTTTATCATAATGTTATGACAGTATCGGTTTTTACTTCTGACAAGATCGGCTTGAAACGCCTTCTTTATATGTGGCGAAAATTTCACATCTTTACCATTGTAACAGTTCACAAAAACTCAAATGAGACCTTTTTCAACCCAAAAACCAAAGAAAAAACACAGAACTTCACAAATGCCAAATGTAAACACAATGTCCTTTGACAAGATGACTTGACACTTGCTTGCGGTGTTGCCATTTAAAATTGTTTAGAAGCGCTTTTAGAAATAAGAATGATAATATTTTTTTGCTTTGAAGACCTTATTCTTGCGCTTAGAATAAGACATATATATTTCTACTTTTTATTTTTAATCCAATACCAATAAGCAAAATTTACATTATTACATGCGTTGAAACATATATGCTGGAAATTTCCTTTATTGAATATGTGTGTAAACTTGACAACATAGAATCGATGAATATGTTTGTAAACAAAACACCCTCCTGGTCCCTGTGCACATATTGAACTCAACAAAGTTGTTGTTTACTAATTCTAGTCTTTCAATGTTCTTAGAGGACAATTTTAAAATGTAACCGTTATACACCAAATAATAAAATGTTAAATGTTTTAAATATGTTGTCCATCCATCAGCGAGTAGTATTTAACGTTAATGTGTTTATATTTAAGTTATTTAAGTTAAAGAAGAACCTTTTATCAAGATATATCTGTGATAAATTAGTAATATTTCGTGATGTCTATAACTATAATACAAGAAATTGTACATATCTTATAAACGTAACACTACTCAAATACTTAATTTCGTGCTCTATAAAGATCTGTTAAAGTTTACGAATTTACCGAATAACATAAAACCTGTGACAATTTAAATGCTTACTGACAGCACATTTAAATTATTTATTAGCTCTGATATTTCAGTTTTATATTGTAATACAACTTTAAACAATCTATATGACAAGTTTTATTTATTTATTTTAGTCATACTTAGTGTTTGAGTTCTTACTATTTTATATTTACCATAAGTGTTCTTTATTTTTGTATAATAAATGAATTTTTATTACTCATAGGTATACCAATATTGTATGTCTTATTTAAGCCCACTGTAATCTATATGTAGCTGTCTTATATAAAATCCTCCATAACTTATTTCAAAGTTTACGATTATTTTGAGGTTTACAACTAAGTCTTATTCTATATGATTTGTTCGATTTTTAATTTGGATTCCAATGTTAAAAAAAAGATTTTTTTTATATTCTTAGTAGTTTTAAAGAAAATTTGGAAAAACCGTTTAAAATTAGGAAATTTTTTTTTAAGGAAATTTCTTCCCAGATATTGAATGAGTCTACACACTCACCTTGACAATCATTTTTTAAGGGTTTAAGTGTCCTATATACTTTTTAAAGAAGATCCGTATGCAGAACCAAAAAGACAATCTTCTTCTTTAATGGCGCGGCCGCTAACCGGATCTAGCTCCTCTTTTTCTTCCTTCAGAAATCGCCATTTAAACAAAACGACCGACAGCTACGAAAAGATATTTAATTATTTTCAGTCCTATAAGACATAAGCTGGTGACAGTACGCATGGACCAGTCGGCCAGAAAGTTATAGTGACCTGAAGTGATATATATTTTAAACAAAATATTGAATTGTCTGGATTAAAAAAATTACACAAGGGGGATTATCGATCACAAAACTTAACTGTCGAAAAGCAGAAGACCTATTTTAATTTGTAATTATAGAGTAAACTGCAAAAATCGAACGAAAGGAAGTTTTACTTTTTTGTAAAAAGAAGCTTTATGTTTATTTGGGAAAAAAAATTGTCTCAAATAAACATAAAGCATAAGAACATAAAATAACATAAACATAAGAATCACGGATTTTATAAATTTGATTTTATTTTAAAAATAAGCATTTTAAATGAAAACGTTTTATTTTTAGTACATCTTGTATCTTCGGAGGTATTGGCTTATTATAACCCATTTAATAAAAAAAAATCATTGTTCCCTGACGCCTAGAAAAATTATGATGTTACATATAAGTTATTATAAAACCTATATTTTTACTATAACAGATATTATAGGTATTTATTATAGAATATTACTAAAATTTACTCAAATTTGTAAAATTCACGGCTAAAATATGACGAGTGGTTAAAATAAATTTGGTAAAAACATAGAAATTTTATTTTAAGTTTATCGTTTTCTGTTACGGCTACACACTCACTCTTTCACTCTTTTGTCTGTGCATTTCATAGACCACTTGAATAGGGTTAAATACCTTAAATGAAAGAAAAACATATACTACTCAAATACATAGCACAAATATCAAAATGTCTTAAAAGAACACGTCCATTATCTTAAAAAGACCTACGGCTCAAAATTAAGTAAATTCATGGCTCGAGTACCTAAAGTACTAAACAAAATATTACAATTATATTCAAAAAATTTTGAAACATAAAATTTTACTTAGCAATCCGATACAAATAATAAAACCCTTTATATTTTCTTGAAATACCAGTCTAACATTAAAATAAGGTATGAAAATTTCATCCATTTTTCACAAAGAGACCGACGTATACAACAGACGAAAAACAATGAAAAACACAAAGTCACGGTCTCACAACATTTACTTAAAGCTACACGTGTTTCGCTCTATTCAGAGCATCATGAGGCCTAAAACAATAATAATTAGTATTGAAAGAAAAAAAGAGGACATTAAAAAGACTAAAACCTTAAAAAGCCACTAACGTTGGCAAAACAGTAAATAAACATACATTTAAGGTTAGGATGACTATACAGTTATTTAGAACCAAAAAATAAAAAATAGAAAATTGCAAAATAATACCACACTATTGGGAATCGAACCCGCGACAACAAGCTTACAAGCCAGAGATTATAACCTATGGGCTACCGGAACACTGAGAAGAAGTTCAAAAAATTTGTTGTTAAGCCAAGGCATTTTAACACAATATTAAACTTATTTCAGTTGGAAGAAATTATGTAAATATAAAATTGATTAAATAAGATTATTAAAAATAAGGTTGGGTTCAAAATTAAATACGTCGTTAACACAGACAAGAACAGGACTCTTCTTGGCTTTAGTAATTTCCATCCTCTCCAGAAGGTCAAGCTTTTTCCCTTTAGGGCATTCATGAAGTATTTCAGCTCCGACCTCTGGAGAAAAGTGATGTGTGGAAGCTAACAGGTGATTCGCAAATGCTGACTTTGTATCACGGACGTCTGTATTTTTAAATTTCTCAAACAACGCTACATGTTCTTTAACGTGTGTAGAAAAAAATAGAAGCGTGTTTTTCATTGTTTTTCGTCTGTTGTATACGTCGGTCTCTTTGTGAAAAATGGATGAGATTTTCTTATTTGAAAATGCTAGTCAAGCTCAGCTCATCCGCCACTATCTGAAGAATCTTATTGCACGGAGGAATCTGCTGTTAAAAATATGGTTTCTTCAACAATGCTTACATTTCGGTTTGACTCCGAAATTCATTAATCTAAGGTGTAAATCCAAAACCAGAGCTTCTCAAAATGCTTTGGACGTCGCCAGAAGCACTTGGTTGAAGGAGGAAGTTAAGGGCCACTATAAAACTTTAAACAAGGTGAACTCTTTACTTAAGTATTTGTATTTTACACTTAATCTAGTTTTAACTCATTTGGAATTTAGTGTTTTATATAGCTCGTTCAGAGATAGGGTAGTAGTTTATTCTAGAGACTCTTTTAGCAGGTTAAGCAATAAGTTAAGTCGTCTTAAAGCCGCCCATAATAAGTTAAAGTCTTTTAATTCTACAGAATACCGAATAAAGTTGGGCCAATGTCATTTTCCATTTCATAAAAGATTTCTTAATTTATCAGATATTATTTTTACTTCAGAGGAAGAGAATTTGCTTAACTTAAATCTTAAGTTCAATCTTTCTAAGAAGGTGGATTTACATACACGGGAAACTTTAGCTGTGGAGGCGGAGAGTGTTTTGCAAACGACTGATATAAAAAATAAGAACATTTTACGTGCTAAAATAATACATTTCTTAAATTCTAGTTTTGGCTCAGATAATCTTAATGATACTAATTTTAACAAAAAACATTTAACTTCTTTAAAAAATAAAATCAAAAGTAACGATTTAATATTATCAAAAGCAGACAAGGGTAATTGTTTGGTTATTCTAAAGAGGAATGATTACATTCAGAAAGTGTTGGATTTCTTGGATTCAGTCGTATCTACTGGACTTGGAACTGGATAATTTAAGAACTTTTACCTAGATTGCTATACATTCTTAATAACGTTTAACGGACAATTTTTTTTTACCTTAATGCAGTTTTTTTAATAATTTTATCTTCATTAGTTTTTAAGATAGTTGAATCTAAAAAGGCGTTAGGCGGTTAGAGCCAACCGCTTTTTGGATACTTTTGCGACTGATTTAAATTAAAATTTGAATCAATTAATCCCATGTCAATATAATTATTTTAATTTTTAAAAGGATTTTATGATTTTATAATAGGACTTGGACTTGGGACTGTGTTTTGATTTTACCATTATTCTACTTAGACGAAAATAGGTGAAAATGAGTACCAATAATTATTAAATGTTTAAAATTTCATAATTATTGATTTCTAGAGACTTTAAAGGCTTTTCCAGCGTTTTCTGATATAAAATAATAATAAATCTGTACACTTACAATCAAGATATTGACCTTTTTTTCACAGGAGTGCCAGTAAGAAATAAAATAATTTGTATTTTTGGCAACTGAATATCCTGAGTTTTAGGACTTAAAATTTTTTAATTATTAATTTTTTGATGATTCTTACGGCTCTTTTAGAATTTTTCGAAAAAATTATTAAAATCAAGATATTGATATTTTTCTCACTGGAAAGCCTGTAAAAAATAACATAATTTGTCTTTTATTGACACCTAAATATATTGAGATCTTTTGGTTAGAATTTGGTCATTAACTGGAGACTCCAAGAGTTTTTTAAGCATTTTCTTAGTGTAGTGGTGTTTGCATCACTGTCGGCAGGTCCAGATACAGTGTCTCTTGATCTATTGAAGGCATTGACACGGTCGATCATGATATTGATTTGAGTAAATTAATACGTGGTAAGCAGATCGGACTATTGAGATACTCCTTGGGCACTTTAAATCAATTTCAAAGATCACATTTTCTTATTCGCAGATAAGGCTATTCTGAAGTGCTCTGGAAAATCTAGCAATAAAACAAATGCATGGTTTAATTAACATAAATCGACTGTAACAAAAACTATTACAACCCGGTATAGCAAAAAAATGCAGAACGTCGAACTAGGGGATTCCTTATCTCTATTTGGAATTCTCGTGTACGATGCAGCGGCTGAAGTGTAAAGAGTTAGTGGAGTCGGATCATTAGACCTATACCAGAGATGGAGTCGGATCGTTGGATCTATACCACAGATGTAAATAGCTCCGCAGTGCGGATGGTTTCTAATTTATTAGAAAATCAATTCAATTCAATCAATTCAACAGTCAATTGGAGTGTTTATTCAACTAAAAATTCAGTGGATTTGTCAAATAGTCTGAAAAATCTTTACATACCTGACGGATCTATACTTATTTCTTTGGATGTAAAAAATCTTTTTCCTAGCATTCCCCCTACAGAATGTATAGATCTGGTAAGAACTCTATTATTAAAATCTTCCCTTAGTCGAGTTATAGTTGATAACCTCTTGGACTTGCTCAGCCTTGTTGTGAATCAAAATTTCTTTCAATTCAATAATAAAATTTTCAAACAAGTCTCGGGATTGGCTATGGGTTCATGTCTTTCCCCACTGTTAAGTGAAATTTTTATGAGCAACCTAGAAGAAAGGATTGTTAAGGGTAGGTTTGGGGAGTTTCTCATTGAATATAAGAGGTACGTTGACGATATTTTCATTGTCTGAAATGGCCAGAAAGAAGATTTGACAAATTTTCTTCGTTTTGTGAATTCTTTGCACCCAAAGATTTCTTTTACCATTGAGGAAGAACAAAATGGTAAACTGCCATCCCTAGACCTCCTTATAGAAAGACTCAATAATAAACTAATATTTGAAATATATCGTAAACCCACAACTACTGATAATGTCATTCAATACGCGTCTATTTCTCCCTATCCATACAAATTTGCCTTCTTCAATTCTTTTTTTTACTAGACTTTTTAACATCGCCCTGTCAAAGGAAGCGTTTGCTAAAGAGCTTAATGTTATAAAACATATTGCTTTTAATAATGGATTCCCACTTTACTTAATTAACAAATTATACTTTAAGTTCTTAAATAAATACAGGTAGACTTACAATCTTCTTCATGAGAAAGACGACAAAAAGTCCTTTAGATCTTTGTCCTTTTTCGGCTCAATTTCATTAAATTTAGCTAAATTTTTTAAGACTTCTAATATCAAAATCGCTTTCAAAACCGCGAATAATTTAAAAAAAACACTTAGTGAGCGTGATAGACAAGGCAAATGTCTTTTCGAAATCAGGGGTTTACAGTTACTCTTTGAAATGTGGGGATTGTGACGCTGTATATATTGGCCAATCTGGAAGAAAAATTTCTACACGCGTTAAAGAACATGTAGCGTTGTTTGAGAAATTTAAAAATACAGACTGCCGTGATACAAAGTCAGCGTTTGCGAATCACCTGTTAGCTTCCACACATCACTTTTTTCCAGAGGTCGGAGCTGAAATACTTCATGAATGCCCTAAAGGGAAAAAGCTTGACCTTCTGGAGAGGATGGAAATTACTAAAGCCAAGAAGAGTCCTGTTCTTGTCTGTGTTAACGACGTATTTAATTTTGAACCCAACCTTATTTTTAATAATCTTATTTAATCAATTTTATATTTACATAATTTCTTCCAACTGAAATAAGTTTAATATTGTGTTAAAATGCCTTGGCTTAACAACAAAATTTTTTGAACTTCTTCTAAGTGTTCCGGTAGCCCATAGGTTATAGTCTCCGGCTTGTAAGCTTGTTGTCGCGGGTTCGATTCCCAATAGGTGTGATATTATTTTGCAATTTTCTATTTTTTGGTTCTAAATAACTGTATAGTCATCCTAACCTTAAATGTATGTTTATTTACTGTTTTGCCAACGTGAGTGGCTTTTTAAGGTTTTAGTCTTTTTAATGTCCTCTTTTTTTCTTTCAATATTAATTATTATTGTTTTAGGCCTGATGATGCTCTGAATAGAGCGAAACACGTGTAGCTTTAAGTAAATGTTGTGAGACCGTGACTTTGTGTTTTTCATTGTTTTTCGCCTATTAAAATAAGGTATGGCTGAAAATAAAGGAAAGTTATTTTATGGCTTAACTTCCTGAAATAGTAGAACTATTCACTACCTGAAAGTAAAGAAAAATGTATATTACTCAACTACATAACGTAAATATCAAAAGTCCTTATAATTGCCTGAAAGACTAGAGTATTCATTGTAAAAATGCCTGAAAATTAAAAAAAAATAAACGAAATGTTTTGTGCTTACTTCCTATAACATAAATAATAAAAGCCCCAAAAATCGCCTGAAATATTAATATTGTTGAATTATAATATTATAGAATTATAATAATTATTGAATGGATGATATAAAATAGAGAGTCTGAAGCAAATATAATTCAAAACTTAAGAAAATCAATCTTTATCGTTTGACTGCCTATCGTCAACTCCTTGATAGTAAGCAATTATTGCTCAGATACCTAAAGTAGAAATACATGACTATAATAAGGAAAATAGTAAGTTATTAAAATTCCTTAAGTCTAAAATTCAACAGCCTTAAACAAAGTCCGATTTTATCCCATTACTACGTAAAACTTAAAAAGTAGAAGCTGACGTAAAAAAATAGCTATAACAGTAGTAAAAATAAATACACAGCTAAAATTATTTTAAAACGCTTATGTCTTAAGTGGGTGTAACAATAAAATCAGTTTAATATCTAAAATTTATGGCTGAACTGCCTAGAACATTAAAACTTATTTTATTACTGTCTAAAATTTTTTAAGTGGCTGATTTTATTTAATTATGGCTTAAACCAAAACTAGTAATTTCATTATGGCCTATGGCTCCACTGCCTATAATGAAATATTAAAGCCACTCAAATGCCTAAAACTCATTGCTTAACTATACCTGAAGCAGTAAATCCTGCAAAAATAAAGCAGTGAATATTGACTTTTTACTTTTAACAAAAACAGTAATTTTAGTCGAAACTAGAACTTAGATGCTTGAAATATAAGAACATGACTATAATTTAAAAAAAGGTTTTAACTTTAGTGCCTTTAATAATGAAGTGTTACAGGTACTGAAATGCTTAAAACTTATTGCTCGACTACCTGAAGCAGTAAATTTAACTCAATTACGGCATGAAAATTTAAGAAAATTATGACTTGAACTCTAGTAGAAATCAAAGCTTAAATGCCTATAGGATGACATGACTGATTAAAAATGAAAAATTGTGCATTTAGAACTGTACTGCCAGTGATAATAAAATCACTTAAGTGTTTAAAACGTTTGGCTCCTATGGCGGAAATAGTAAAAGGTCTTGAAATCGAAAAAAAATGCTCAAATAGGCGTAATAATTAATACACTTTAATGCCTGAACTTCATATCTCAGCTGACAGAAATAATAAAACTGATTCAAAAACTACCTAAAATTTAAAAAATGACTAAGACTTCTCATGGCTCAGACTAGTAAATTCGACTAAAAATTTCTTAAATTTTAACATCAAAAAACGGCTTGAGCTTAGATCAAATACATCATATACAGCGGAAGTAAAAATTAGCTTAGATGTCTGAAATAAATTGAAATGGCAAAATAAAAAAAAACTATTTAACGGGCTAAAACTATTTACTTATTTATTTATATATATATATATATATTTTTTAAGTTTAGTATTTATTTATTTCCTTTAATAAAATCACTTAGATGACAAAAATGTTTGGATCAGTTGCGTGGAATATAAAATAAAATTATAAAATGGCTTATTTTTGTTTTTTAAATGGTATATTAAATCAATTTTAGTAAAATCCAGAGTTGCAATGCATAAATAATAAGTACATGGCTAATATTTAGAAAAAAAAGGTTTATAACTTCACTGTCTGCAATAATTAAATTGTAAATGCCGCTCAAACCCTTAAATCGCATTTTCTGAAATAATAAAGCCGTCACAATTATTACTTAAAATAAAATGTACGTATAGTCATAGCTGAAATAGACTTGCCTAAGTGCCTGTAATTAATAAATTAATTTTTTAAAAGATGATAAGTATATAAAATATAGTAAGCGAAGTAAAGATCCAAGCTCAAATACCCAGAATAAAACAACAAAGCTAAAATTTAAAATTAAAATGTTTAGGCTCTACTCAATTAAATAAAACCATAAAATATCAAAAATGTTAATTGCCTGAAACTGAAAAAGCGCTGCTCATATAACTGATATTGGAAAACAATATTTGATAATAATATTATTTAGGTGAAAACTATCGAAATCTATCCGGGAAAATCCCATCAATTTTCTCACACACGTGTGTCGTCGTCGCGCACGTGCAAAAGCAAAATCGCCATTTTCCGGTCATTTTTCTCGACCTGTCATCGTCCGTCTCTACCCCTTCGACGTAAACAAATTGATTTATTTTGAGTTATTTTTATTTCCACCGAACGTCTCTCGGCCGTTTGAATTTTTATTGAACTGTCACGAACTTTTTGAGTTATCGTCCGCTTTAATTTGTTTCGTTTTCCACTATCCCCCGTTTAGCCCTCGAACTGTCTTCAATCCCTTTTTATTTATAAGGGGATATCACACAGTTGCGATTTTCACTCTTAAACGGTTTAATAAGGAAACTCTTCAAGACTCTCTTCTTCAATCAATCAATATATGCTTTGTTTTTTGAAGGTGGTAGACATTGGTACAGTGAAAACATCTTGTCGGACTTGCATTGTCTTATTTATTTAATGTAACACGACGTTTCGGTTGGTAAGTATCTCCAACCGTTATCAAGTGTAAACTGACAGCAAACTACTATTCTATAGGCTTATATACTATGTGTGTGCAGCGATGTGAAAGGGGAGGAGAGGGGAGGGAAAGTCATCCGTGAAAAGAGTTGGGGGGGGGGGGAGGGACACGCGTCTCTCTAGATCCTACACTGTCCTGAGAGTAGAGGCTTCCAGATGTTGGGTATATCGACGCTTGGCTGGCTGAAGATTCTCTGATTCTGTGAAATGAAAGCTGCCTCTACGAACTTCCTCTTCCGCCAGTGCTGTTCCTTGTGCAGAATCTTGGCTTCTGACCAATGGATATTGTGTCCATTATGCCATGCGTGCTCTGCTATTCCGGATTTGGAAACCTCTCCTCTTTGGGTCCAGCTGCGATGTTCCTTCGCTCTGATTTCTAGGGGGCGCTTCGTTTCACCTATGTATGAGTCACCGCACTCACATGGGATCCGGTAGACGCAATTTTTGGTATCCACCATGCCATCTGGTTTGGTCTTTGATACCACGCTTCTGATGGTGGTGCTGGATCTAAAGGCAGTTTTAATATTGTACTTGCTGGCAATGCGTCGAATTTGTTCCGATGTACCCCTAATGTAAGGTATGGGTAGAAGTCTGGTTGTCGTGGTGGCCTCGTCTCTGATTTGATTTGGACGCGTCCTTTGGATGGTCCTATTTATTAGCTTCTTTGGATATCCATTCTGTTGTAGGTCTTTGTAGATGGTATCCACTTCAGTCTTGAGATCCTCGTCGTTTCTACAGATGGTTCGAGCTCTATTGTAGAAAGATCTTATGATGCCTACTTTGGTGGTTGCAGGATGGTTGGACTCATAGTGCAGATACTGGCCCGTGTGTGTTGGTTTTCTATAAACTGAAGTTCGTAGATTTCCGCCGACCTTTTTAACGAGGACATCTAGGAAAGGTAGAGCTGAGTCCTTTTCTGTCTCCATCGTGAACTTGATTGTTGGTCTGAAACTGTTGAGGTGAAGCAGAAACTCCTGAAGTGCTTTTTCCTCTTTGTCCCAGATGATGAAATCTACATATCGAAGCCAGAGCTTGGGTTTGCAACGGGAGGCATCTATTGCATGTTCCTCGAACCATTCCATGAAGATGTTTGCTATTACTGGGGAAAGAGATGAACCCATCGGAAGTCCTTCGTCTTGGGCGTAGAATCTATCCTTGACCTGAAAGTAAGAATTACGAAGACAGATCTCCAAAAGTTCCATCACCCCGTCCAGAGGCAGTGTGATCCGAGTTGAGAAAGCTGCATCCTTGCTTAGTTTGTCTCGGATGATGTTAAGAGACTCTCCTATGGGTACATTGGTGTAGAGGCTTTCGACATCAAAACTCACCAATTTGTCATTGGTCTCGATTTCGATCCCTCCAAGAAGGTCTACAAAGTGGGCAGAGTTTCGCACGAAAGACGCTGCATTTCCCTGGATCGGTCTAATGATCTCCAAAAGGAATTTCGAGAGTTCTGATGTCGGCGAATTTCTAGAGCTCGTGATGGGCCGCAGAGGCATTCGCTCCTTATGAATCTTGGGTAGTCCGTATAGGTGTGGAGGTTTGCTATAATGTGGTGTCAGCCTAAAGCGTACCGCATCCGACAATGTTGAGGAGTACTTTTTAAGTGCTCTGTAAATTCGACCTTCTATGGTTGTCGTCGGATCCTTAGACAGTAGCCTGTATTCGCCTTTGTTCAAAACTTCCTCAATCCTTGTTTCCCCTTGTTTGTTTTCGTAGGTTTCCAGGTCCATAATCACAGTTGCATTGCCCTTATCTGCAGGAAGAATTTTGATGTTCTTTTCACCTCTGAGGTTCCTGAGAGCTGTTTCCTCTTCTTTGCTGATGTTCTGCGAAGGTTTCTGTTTTTTAAGTGAGTCTAGAGCAACCCTTACCTCGTGTCGAAATTCATCGGCCTCAGGACGTGGTAGGTGGATTGATTCTACTAAAGACACTATGTCTATAAAGGATGGTTTTGAGGATATGGCGAAGTTTAGTCCTCTGTTTAACACCTTTTGTTCAGCATCGGTAAGGGTTCTTTTTGACACATTAATGATGGTGGCGGGGAGGTTAGAGGTTGGTGCTGGTTGAGTCCTGTTGGTTCGTCTGGATTTAAGGTTTTGGAGTTTTGAAAGGTGGCCTGCTCTTAGCTTTTCTCTTAGTTTCTGGCAAGTGAAGTCTATTTTTGTCAAAGATTGGTTGATAGTCTTCCTCCAATGTAACTTCTTTGATTTCTTCGAATCGCTGAATGCATTCGATTTCTATTTTTGCTTTCTTCCAACGGTGGTAGCTAAGTTGAGATCGCAGCAGCTCCATACTAGCACGTTCAAGAATACGTTCTGATCTTCTACCTGGTATAGCGGTTTTGAGACGTAGACCAGTAGGAATGACATTGGCGTCTCTTGTCTCTCGCAGGAAGCTGATGTGTTCCTCCTCCTTGGTCATCTTTATCTTGGTTTTCTCAAAGCCTCTAAATAGGTTGCTGGTTCCGGGTCCGTACCGGTTATCCAATCTGTTTTTGAAGGTGGTAGACAATGAAATAGAAATTTCCCTCCCCTCTCCTCCCCTTTCACATCGCTGCACACATCTAGTATATAAGCCTATAGAATAGTAGTTTGCTGTCAGTTTACACTTGATAACGGTTGGAGATACTTACCAACCGAAACGTCGTGTTACATTAAATAAATAAGACAATGCAAGTCCGACAAGATGTTTTCAATATATGCTTTATTGTCATAAAAGTAAATTTGTTGACAAACCTGTAAAAAATAAAGACATATACACAAACATGTAAAAAGGTTATTTAGCATGCTATGGTCCATCATCCTAAAGGCATTCTGCTTCCATGAATATGGTATACCTATACCGGTAAAACCAACATCCTCATTCTTCAGAAATACTCCTCCAAGACTCTGAACCAAAACATACAAAGCTAATGTAATCTCAAGAGTATCAATATGTATAACACAAACAGATATTATTCACTCCCGAAATATACAATTTTATTAAATGTAAAACTGTAAAAAAAAATGTATCACAGAAACAAATTAGGCGAAATGATATGGTGTAAAAAATATAAAGAATATACCTAAAGTCCTGCAAGAAAAAGGTAAAAATTACTAAAATCTATCCGACAAAAATTCAGTTATTTCAAAATAGCCCTTTGCAACTAAGAGTTTTTTACCACGTTTTCTAAAAAGTTTCCAGCTACCTATACCTTTCAAATCTGCAGGAAGATGAATAAAGAGTTTTTTACCATCAAATATAAAAGTTCTTTTATTCAGTGAACTTGTAGGCATAAGTTGTAAGCATTTTTCTAATTTTTCTCTTCTTTCTCTTGTCTTCCTTCTGTTCTTCCTAAGTAATTTATTGATATACTGATCGACTTTTATTAGTGTCTTTTGTCTTCTTTCAAACTTTTCCACTTAGTAGTCGTTATCCCCCTACTCACCTTAACATATTATGTTCGAATAACAACCAAGAAAATTCACATCAAAACTCAAGAAAATCCCCATTTTCCATCGTCATCGACAGACGGCGTGCGGAAAAGTTCAACATCAGTTTCAAACTTAATGTGCCGCCCGATAACGAACGATCGGGTCATTTACAATTCGGTTCTCATGATGGTTTAGGTCGAAGTTTGACTTTTCTCCCTTCGCTTTCCATTCGCAATTCTCTAAGATCACGCGGTTACATCGCGGAAATGAACTTTACGCTTCAATAAATTTCGGTCATTACAGTCCTGGTCTAGGAGAGAAGAGTAAGGGGAGGAGGAGGATCTTAAAGAGTTCTGTTGTTAAAGAAAACTTTCATTAATATGATTTTTCCATTAAATTCAAGGCAGGAATGAATTAACTATTGATTTGTTAGTTCACCAATTTGACCAATGAAAAGCAAATCACTCTTGAATTTCAACAGAGTAAGAAATTAGATAAGTTGAAAGATACTGATTGGGGTTATTACAAATTACCCATCATATTTCGGGAGGGAGAAAAAATTTTTTTTCTGTCTTTTAGGCACAGGGTTTGTTTAGTGCGTTGAAAATTTAAACCAAAAACTTTTCTTTAACGTACAAATTTATTCGCAATAAACTGGCAAATAATTTAACGTTGTTTCCTAATAATGTTAATATGTCCTTAGTTACACAAGTGTTAACACGGGCACTATTATCACTTTGACAACTCTTTTTGCTTATATATAGCTAATGAATAATTAACATTCATCTATACTAATTATTAGTTGCAAAACATTAATAATGAGATTTAATAGTGAGAGTTGAGAGTAGAGATATGGTCAAATGTCGAGAGAGGGATAGAGAGAGAATTCAATATTTTTACATTCCCATCTGGGACGCGAGATGCCCCTGCGTCTTTAGAAAACCAAACTAAAACCTGTCGAAATTTTCTTCCTGGCGTCGCCCCTCTCTCTTCGAGCGGGTGGCGTCTTAATCCTAATTGGTGCGCCAGTGAACGACACAGACAATTCAGGGAAATAACATTACTTATTATGCAGAATTTGAAAATTTCTTTTAACTAATGTAGCGGCGACGATCGGAAAGAGATTCTAAGAAATTTATTTTTGCTATTTTATTTTAGTCTAGATAAATAATAATCCCTTTTACAATTAGGACGGAAATATATACCATCTGAGATAATCTCGAACATACTCCCTCTCCCGCGGAAACTTATTTATATTATTATTTTATCCCTTAGGAAATGGACAGATCTTAGCAATAGATCTGAAAATTCCTTCGCTCGTCAACACCTTGACCAGTGGCGAAGTGTGAACTTTTTTTTCGGGTAGACAAACAATAAAAATCGTTAATTAGAAAAAAATGTGTTTTCATATAAAAAAAAAAATAATTACTACTAGCATAAAAAGGTAGATAGATAAAAATAAATACTACTTACAAAAAAACACGACTAAAATACAATTGCCAATATGGAACAGTCGTTCATAAATAACCACTAAAAAAAGGTTTTCTATACACCCAAAAATAAAAATACTAATTATTAAACTACTATAGCACGCGCCTCCACCAAATGCAGACAAAACTGAAGATGAATTGCGGCCGACCAGATCAAGCGTGTCCATAAACAATAACCCTCAACAGCATAATAAAATAGCTGGTCGACTTCGATAGACAAAAGCTCGAATGTCTTCCCCGCGAGTTAATTTTGCATACGTAATAGGCTGAATGCGGCCGGACCTCTGTAGCCTGCTTGATGCGTATTTGGTTCGATATGCTCCAAATTTCGGAAGACAAATATCAATGTGTCTTTATGGGGCTCGTATACATTAATTGGGTGTTAGCCCTGTATTTTTAACTTAATCGGTGCGGCAGGCGGGGTGCGCCTTCGGATTAATCATGTTTAGATACTATATAATAATAGTAAGGATAGCGACTACGTTCTGTGTTATTTTTTTTTAATTTTAATTCAACAATTACATGAAATAATTACGTGATAAATTAATAACAAATAACTCGATAATTTTGGGTAGACAGTGTCTACCTTGTCTACTCGTACGCTTCGCCACTGACCTTGACCATCCGAACCTTTCCGTCCGGACCTGGAATTATTTCCTTTACTCGACCCCTACGCCAATTAAGTGGAGGAGTATTATCTTCCTTTAAGAGAATTAAGTCATTTACCTTTATATTTTCCAAAGGCTGTAGCCATTTCGGACGATTCTGTAGCCTCGTTAGATAGTCAATAGACCATTTCTTCCAAGATTGTTGTTTTAATTTTACGCACAGTTGCCAATTACTTAATTTATTTTCAGGGATTTCAGTTATGTCTGCTGCAGGTAAAGCAGATAGACATTCTCCAATAAGAAAATGACCTGGCGTTAAAAAATTTAGATCTGAAGGATCATTACTGAGGGAGGTTAAAGGCCTGGAATTGAGTATGAACCGTACTCAATTCTTCGAAAGTAAGGGTAGTGTTACCAACGATTCTATAAATGTGGTGTTTCGCACTTTTAATTGCGGCCTCCCATAAACCACCCCAATGCGGGCTCCGAGGTGGGATAAATTTCCATTGTATTAATTTACTGGATAGAAATTCCTCTATATCTCGAATCCTTTGTTTATTTCTAAAAAAAATATAGAGATCGCGTAAGTGATTTTTTGTTCCCTAAAAATTGGTGGCATTGTCACTATAAACAACTTCCGGAGAGCCCCTTCTGCTGATAAACCTGCGAAGACATAAAATAAACGCTTCGGTAGATAAGCTGCTCACTAGTTCTATATGGACAGCTTTTGTACTTAAACAAACAAAAATTGCCATGTAGCACCTTTGGGTTGGGGCTTTTCTGAGTCTAGAGGATCGAATTAAAAATGGGCCTCCGAAATCGATTCCTACCTTTGCAAAGGGTCTAGCGGGAGTAACACGGTCAGCGGGTAAGGCAGCCATTATTTGCTGGGCAGCCTGGGCATCAACACAGGTTCTTATAAAGTATTTAATCGCACGGAGACCACCTAACGGCCAGAATTTAGTTCGTAAATTTGCGAGAGTTGTTTGTGGGCCTGCGTGTAACAAGGATACATGTTCCTTACGCATAATCAACTTAACCACGAAGTTTTTAGAGGGTACTAGAACTGGGTGTTTTTGATCATAGGGAATTTTAGCGTTTACCAAGCGCCCGCCCACACGAAGTATACCCTCCTGATCGACAAAGGGACATAGAGACAAGATCGATTTATTCTTTAGGGGTTTATTTGCTTTCAAATCAGATATTTCCTTAGAAAAATATTTTTACCTGAATTTGTTTTATAATAACTATTTCGGAGCTTCTCAGTTCATGAGTTTTTAGGGGTTCGACATTATTTGTGGAAAAACCCTTTAAAGGTTTATTTTGTTTTAAAATATCTACATTTTTCTTTACCAGAACATTTTTAAATCGTAAAACATATGGGATTACTCGTTGTAGCTTGAGAATTTTTCCAAAATTTGGTCCCAAAATTCGTTAGTTATATTAACTAGAGAGATTTTGGAAACAGCTACTTTTTCTTCTGTGAGGGTCTGATCAATATCTTTGCCTAAGAAATTTTTAAAGGGACTTAAGCTTACAGAGGGATTGAAAAGAAATTCTGGACCGTGGCACTAAAGACGGCAGGCTTCGATTTTATTGGGCATTAAACCTCGACTAAGACAGTCTGCGGGGTTGCTGCTCGTCGGTATATAGCGCCATTTATGTCCCGAAGTAAGGTTTTGTATTTCTAATACCCTATTGGACACAAAAACGGTCCATCGTGAGGGAGACGATTTTAACCAACAAAGTGCCACTTGTGAATCCGACCAAAGGTTGACATTGTCTATTTTTAGTCTTCCTTGAAAAATATTTAGGGTTCTTTTAGTCATTTTTGATAAAAGCAAACATCCACATAGTTCTAAATGGGCTATAGAGTGAGACTTTTTTATAGGGGCAACACGTGTTTTAGAACAAATTAAATTACAAACAACAGTGTTCGTTTTATAAATGGTTCTTAAGTATAGACAGCACCCGTAAGCCTTAGCGCTGCTATCACAATAACCATGAAGTTCAATTCTCAAAATATGGTTTTTTCTGTGAAGTGACTCACTAAAAAATAAGCAACGGGCAATACGTAAATTTTTAAGATCGGGCAAGTATTTTAAATATTTAATCCTCTCTGCGAGTAAAATATCGTTTAAAGGGTCGTCCCAATTCATTTTTTCGGTCCAAATTTTTTGCATTATGAGCTTTGCTATTATTATTACTGGTTCGTATATACTGGTTATTATTACTAATTCGTCTAAACACCTTGTAGAGATAAATGGAGAACTTTTGCTTCCAAAAAATACTGTGGAGAGCTCGAGGCATTACAAATCCTCAGAGGGGTTGTCCCTCCAGAGGATGTTTTGTAAAAATCTTAAGTTTGGGTTAACCTCGATCTGCAAAAACATTTTTTGTATATCGCTAATCAACACAAACTTATAGGTGCGAAATCTGAGTAAAATGTCAAACAATTCAGGTTGTACCGAGAATCCCTTTAAGATAATATCATTAAGAGAATATCCTGTGGATGTTTTCATACTTGCATCCAAAACAACTCTAATTTTTGTGGACTTGCTGTCTTCGCGAAAGATACAGTGGTGAGGCAAAAAATATTTTACTTCTCCCTGAGGATTAGTTAAAGTGAGGGGAATTTTCTTAGCATAACCATTGTCTAGATATTCATCTATAAAATTTTTATAGTCTGAAAACAATTTTTTATCATGACAAAATCTTTCTTTAAGAGAGAGAAATCTTTTACTCGCTTGTTTAAAAGAGTCCTTAAGCTTAATGTACGCCAATGGTTCTATAAAGGGCCAATCTATTTGAAATTTACCCGTTTCGAGTCTTTTAGTGGTAGTTTTAAATATCTTTTCAGCTCTAATGTCGAGGGGAGACAAATTTCTTTGATTTTCAACTTCCTCTATCGTCCAAAATTTTTCTAACAAACTTTCAATCTTAGAGTGAGAATCCGAGGGTGATATTACTTAAAAACAACAGGATACTGTGTGAGGCATTAACATGAGAATTGAAATTTTTCCCACCTATTACATATCCCAAGTTAGTGTTAAAAAGAATTGACAAACCTTCACCTAAATGGAGGGTACCAGGTGTAACCAGCTCGAAGAATATATCAGCGCCAAGCAATAAGTCTATATTTGAAGGTTTATAATATTGAGGGTCTGCTAGCTCTATGTTAGGTGGCAGCTGAATTTTTTGAGTGTCCAAAGACATTTGAGGAGGAAGAGGACAGGTTATATTATCTAGAATTAAACAGGACACAGCAAACCGTTTAGCAGAATTATCTTTTGCATGTAAATAAATATCAATTATTTTATTAGCGTGAGTGTTTTTGTTTGCTATTCCAGAAATATAAATTGGACTAAAATATTGTTTATAACCTAAAGTTTTTGCTAAGTCAGAGGTAACAAATGAGCATTGACTGCCACAATCCAGCAATGCTTTAGCAAATATTTGTTCGCCATTACTAGCCTGAAGACCTACTATGGCAGTGGCTAGCAGCACTTGCACATTATTATTATGAGTTAAGTGAAGAGATTGTACTGAATGAGTATGGGCGTTCTGATCTACTTGTGAATGAGCTTGGTCCGGGGCTGTATTTGACGTCGGGGGTGAGGAGGGAAATTAGTACTAGATGTGTTGCGTTGTGAGACATTATTGCGATTCTGGTTAATATTTCTTTGTGAGTTTGTATAAACATTTCATTGAGAGCTAGGGGGTACATTTCGAGGAAAATACGAGGGAATATCATTATGTAAGAGTGTATGGTGTCTCTTTTTACATATTATGCATGTATATTCCGAATTACAACTTTGAGAGGAGTGCTTTGTTCCTAAACAGTTAAAACAAAGCTTAGTGAGTTAGTGACAAATTGACGTTTATCTAAAAACGAGAGTTGTTTAAATTTTAAACAATTATAAAGAGAGTGATTTGTTAAATTTCAATATAAACATTTTCTTTCAAGCCTACGGCCTGGGGAGTTAGCATGAGAGGGGGCGGGGTTTCTAAACCCTTCCGTAGACACATAATGCGTCGCGCGTATTTTTGACCTTTCGTGAGATTTTTCAAAAGATTTTTCTTTGTTATTGTTCAGTGATTCAAAATTTAGACATTCCAGGGCTACACATCTATTTTCGAGAAACAATAAAAACTCATTAAGTGTTGGCAACTGGGACCTATTTTTTTCTAATTCATATGACCTGCGAGTGTTAAAATCTATTTTTTGAGAATATATGTATATTAAAAGTAAGTCCCATTGATCAACTGGGACATTCAAGCTCTTTATAAAGTCAAAATTATACCCATTTGTAATGACGTCATTTTTGTTTATCTTTGTTTAGCATATTCCAAACAGCGGCGACAACAACTCTTTATATTTCAACAATTCTTTATATTTGCGATCGTTGTTGTGCTCAATTTTGTTGCATCTGCGGATCGCTCTATCACATTCTCAATTTGAAGTGCAATTCCATTTCGGACTTTTTGTTTATGTCCCATTATTTATGATTAATTATAATAATATTTGTTAATTGTTAAGTTTGTTAATAATACAATAAATACTACAAGATTTTTTTAAATTTTTTGGGAATGAAAGTATATACACGAATATAAAAATATAATAATATGCTGCTAAAATAAATCATTTGGTAATTTCTGAACGTATAAAAATACATAGCAGACTATTAATTTCTGAAGGCGATTGTAAAGTTTCTAACCTAATGTTGATTGGCAAAAATATCTACGCCATACGTTTTTTCTCACCTGGATGACGTAACTACAAATGGGTATAATTTCGACTTTATATAAACATTTTCTCTATTCTTCATAGACTTCATATTCAATTACAGGACTCAGGAAAGTTATGAATAGAATTTAAAGTACAAGGATACCGAATTTTACATTGTAAATTATCTCCCTTTGCATTAACCTTATTTACAAAGTGGCTGTTAAAAATATTGCAAATGATCTGAGGATCTTGTATCATACCACTCTAAACACGTAAGGGATATAAATTTTCCTTGGCGATCAATCCATGAATGTTAAGATTTAATAATTTTCAAACGTCCCTTGTAATATTTTTTGAATTTTTGAGATATTTATTGATAAAATCGCATTTTGGTGTTTTTAATAAAATTTGATAATTTGTATTCAGATATTTATATTTATTTTTTATGCTAGGGTCTTTACTAACTTTGTAAATCCAATAAAGATTTTTTAGTTCTTAATTTAGGCATGCTAATTATCTCAGGTGTAATTTACCTTTTCATGCTTTTTCTTTTTAGCTTTATTTTTTCAGAAAAATAATGATAAAAGGTATTCTGGACAACGTTAAAAAATGCTAAAAATTGTTCATCTACATCAGTGGCATAGTACATACTGTTAAAAGTTCATAATAAAACTATTTGAGCAGCAGCTAAAATTTAAAAAAAATATTAGTTTATTGGATATAATGTCCTTATTTCTTATAGCAGTCGTCTATAAAACACTTTCCAAAATAGCTAAAGTCTGTCATGTATCCATTTATTACATGTTAGAGACCGTCACTGTATGTTTTCGTCAATTTTTTATGTTTGTCTCTTTGAGAAGAATGGACAAGGTTTTTCGTACTTGTAAAAATCTTTGTTTCTGAAACTTTCATGCTTCCATTGCAACTTCTGGACATGTGTGAGGAGTAAATCATCTTCAGAATCTGAAAGACTAGCAGATTCATTCGGAGGTTTGACCGATGCCTCTCCACAAAAATCTGATTCTTACCACTCTTTCTCGTACCCCACTTCATTTAAATATTAGAATAATGCCTTCTGGACATATGGCAATCTGTTCAGATTGATTACTTGTCCCTATAATTAAATTTATTTTATTAACTAAAATTATTAAAAGTATTAAAATTGAAACAAGTTAGCTCTCATGCCTCCCAAATGATACGTCACAAAATCATTCTTGGATTGGACTAAATTCTGAGTGATAATTGCAACCTACATAAACAGAATCTATATTCGAAATTTATTGTCGAAATTTTAATGTAAAACTCTTAAATTTTGTTTATAATTTACAACTAATTAATTACTTAGCAGCACTGTCAAGTCACAACAACAATGCAGTATAAAAAGACCATGTGATTCCGCAGGCGCAAGTTACACACTACTAATCTGCCTATTCAGCTACCTAAAAACTTTTTTTTATTTATTGATTACTAAACAAACATTAATAGTATTGCAATTCCACTTTTGTTCATATTTTCTTCTATTACTGTTAAAGTTAAATTAATTTTAAGTGTTAACTTCCGTCCTAAAAATAAAGAAATTTTAAAAAAGTTATGTATTTTCGTATTGTCCACATTCAACCCGCATACTGGCTTTGTTTCGTTTCGTTCTTCGTGTTGCCCACCTACTCTAGGTGCTTCTAATCTATAAGTGGTGACTTTTTTAAAGCGTCTAACGCAGTGTGTACTAAGTTAAAAAGGATTCAGTATCGTTTGTCATTATATGTATAGTCGCCTTCGCTCTTATCGTGCGGGTTCAAAGGTCATATGAATCAAATTGAAAAATCAGTGGCTGCCAAAATGTTATTTCCTTGAGAGTTTGATAATACATTGAACGCCGTCATGTGACATATTAAAGCCGCTTATACACCTTAGATCATAATTATTAACTGACATGATGCCATTAACGCCGTAAAAATGTCTGCGGAATACTACGTATCCGAGATTCGACATGTAAAACATACGTTGGTTATTTCCTTTCATGACGTGAAAAGGCCCATAAGTATAAAGCCCGTTGGGTATACGCCTCATCGGTATATGCCTAGAATCCCTGATATTCTGCTAAGTTGCCAGACATAATATTTACTTTTCTTTTTTGAAAAATTGTCCGAAATAGACGGAATTCTCAATAACAATTTTTCTTTACGTAATAATATCTAAATCTAAGTATTTTGTATTTTTTTATGAGAGCAAAAATGCCTCCCTAGCCTTTCATTAAAATTGTACATATTTCATTTAAAAATGGTTGTTACCTAAATTTTTGAGAAATTACTATACGATTTAGCATGACCCTATGTATGTGCATAACATACTAATTTGTCGATTTTAGGGTACAGCGTCCAATTTTTAACGATTATTTGATCTTGTCTTCTTCTTTGTTTATGTATGATTGTGTTTTTTTGTAATAATTATTGGTAAACTATACATTTTGGTATAATGGCAAACAATTAATTTGTATTGTGTGTGATGCAGTGCAGTCAGAGACCAGAAAACTACTTTCTTTGTTTAAAGGCAAGTTCATGTTACAATCTCACTTTTAAAATGACATTTTAATTTTATGATTTATTATTTGTCGTTCGACCCAATCTATACGTTGATGCACAGAAAATTAAAAAAGTTGTGTTATCTTTTCTTTTATATCAGTTAAAAGTCAAAAAAAGATAAAAAATAACTAAAAAAAAAACTGGTGAATGCGGCGGGCATTTCTATCTCCCAGCGCATTCACAAATTCATTTATTTAACTTTGTTTAAAATGATAAATACGAGGCGAGCTACGACAATTCTTAAAATGTCGTTTTCTTAAGACAATTTCTTTTTACACATTATAGGGTAAAAAAAAAGTTTAAAAATAACTTAAAAAAAAACTGGTGAATGCGGCGGGCATTTCCATCTCCCAGGGCATTCACCAATTTATTTACTTAGCTTTTTTTTTAAAGATAAATACGAGGGGAGCTACGACGGTTCTTTGTCGTTTTCTTATTAATAATTATTTATTTACACATTACAAGGCAAAAAAAGATTGAAACTAACTATTAAAAAATGGCGAATGCGCCGGGCATATCTATCTCCCAGCGCATTCACAAATTTCTTCAAATGGAGCAATGATCAATGGTTCAACTTGGATATCGAGTACTTTTTCTCTCTTCCACCAGGTTCTAATAATGTTTTCTATGTGATCCACTGATTTCCGCCAATATTCCTTTGTGATGTGATTCAATGCCTCATTCCAAACAGCTTTAACCTGGTCAGATCTAAGCCCAGCACCCACATGCTTCTCATAATAAGATTTTGATCCTGCCCATATAAGCTCAATGGCATTACACTGACAATGGTGTGGTGGCAATCTTAAAACTTCATGGCCATATTCACGTACTATTTCGTCAACAGCATATATTTTTGGTCTTTTCAGCGATTTTACAATTGAAAAAAGTTCGGATTTTAGCATATATGGCAAGGGATTCTGATTTTCTTTTACTAATCATTCATAAATTTCGCTTTTTCTCCAACTTCCATTTGGTTGTTTATTCAAAATTCTTGAATGATACGACGCATTGTCTAATACTATTAAGGAAGGTTCTTGCAAGCTCGGTATTAAATGTTCCTTTAACCATTTTTCAAATATTTCGCAATTCATATTATCATGATAATCCATACTTTTAGACTTAGAAGAAAAAATTAAACTTGCACCTGGAACGAATCCCGTTGAAGACCCGGTATGTAAAATAATATATCGTTTTCCCTGACCACATCCTTTTTTTCTTTTCACGCTTTTCCCGAATTTTATTCCAATCCCATTTAAAAATATCCAAGTTTCATCTAAGAATAGCACTTTCCTTAACTTTGATTTTTCATTTTGTGTATATTGTCTTAAAACTCCTATTTGTTGGCTCACAATATTTGTTAGTTCACACAAATATCTTCTATTGCAGTCTTTTTTAATAGCGAAAACCTATGCTTTTAATTAATTTTGATAAAGCAGAAAGTCCAATTTCCAAAGTGTTGCGTTGCTTTAAAACATCCCTGAGAAATGGCAGCGTTATATTTATTTTTAGCCTATATAGTTCATAAATCCTATCCCTTACTTCCATTTTTACACATTCACTTAAATCTTCAGTCTTCGGCTTCTTCCTTTTACACTTTTTTTCCTTCTTGGGAATAAGATTGTTCTTGTTTTCATATACAACCTTTTGCACCATTCTTAAACTAATTCCAAGCGCTTTAGCTACTTCTTCTGGTACATTCTTAGGCAACCCTTTATTTTCTTTTTCGTTCTCGAAGTAATTAATAACATTAAGTACCATTTTTTTGGCTTGAGGATTTAGAAATCCACAAAAAGGCTTTTTCTATTCCATAATTTGAAATTTAAATTATCTTGTAACAAATAATGTCATCCGTCAATCGAAACGAGACAGGCATGTTTGTTATGACAGTATTTGTTTTAGAACCACTGAAATTAATCATTTTATGTTCTTTTGATACATTAACGCTGCATATATCTGTTTCGTTTCTCTGACGCGTTGTAGTTAAAAAACGTTGTTGCGCAAATTGAAATGAAACGTAACTACAAAAGTTTGTCGTTGATAATCCGATACATCCGCACGATAAGAGCGATTTTAAATATATGTATGTTTCTCCCGTGATGCATCCAGCTAGGGCCAGCAAGAGATCTGGTAATGGGTTTGGGAGGACAAAGATCAATCTCGTATTGACTGAGTGAAAGGTGACGCGAAAGTTCTGGCACAGACTCCTTAGATGAATGCTTTAAACTCATGTCCTGTAGCTTTCAATACAGTAAAATCAGAAGAATTTGATTTTATTATATTTTATCATAAATTCTAGTAATTTATAAAAATGTAGGAAATTTTATGTAGGCGAACGAGATTGGAAATAATTAAAATCAAATGATTTGTTTCTTCAATTATGTAAATAACAAATAACTTTCAAGTAAAGCCCAGTTCAGAGATCTATTAGAATCTTTGATGTAACACGAATAGTCCATGTGCCGATGTTGCTTGTATGGTCACATAGCATGCATGTTTAAATCGCAAAATTTAGTGTGGAAAGAGTCATAAAGTAATATTCTAAGCGATATTTAATTATTCCATTAAATAAATAAATGTTTTAATTTTTTTTTAATTTATTTATACCTTGAATTCATAAAATTTAACTACAGACGCTCACGTACTATTTTGTTAGACGTCTGAGCTCAGTAACACCCACTCAAGCGTGAAAAGTTGCACAGGTCCGGCCTTAAAATTTATTTGTATTTAAAATTTTATTATTCGAGATTTTTGGATTTAGTTTTATAAAGCTAGAAATTCAGGATAGTTGATAGCAAGATAATATTTAATTTAAAGATAAAATTTAAGTACGTAAAATCAGTTTAATCAAAAATTTTAATTTAATAAGTTATATTTTTAGCGCCATCAGTGGGGTGTTTATAATAAGTGATTAGAGAATAGTAGGTACAAATTACTTAGGCCAATTTATTTTGTGTAAAAATTCTTTGTAAAATATTTTGGTTTGTCTTGAAATTTTATATATTTCATTTATTTGGGTATTGAGATTTATTTTTATTTGATGGTTACTATTAACGGAAATTTTGGCTGCCATATTCAATGTCCTTTATTATTGTTTTTTTTTAATTTATACATATTATAATATATTATGATAATAACTTACTTATCAAAATCTCATCTCTATATTTAGTACCAACTAATAATGCTGTTGCATAATTACAACTTTTGATAAAAAGTAATTACAGTCAGAAAAGTGTAAGTATATTTTTTTAAATAAACTTTTACACTAAACATCATCTAGCTGTCTATATCTTATGCGTGTAGAAGACACAAGTTTTACCTATAAAAAAAACACACTTTGCATCCTAAATGTAATATTTATTAATTTGTTTGCCTCATATTTAGTTATTGTGCATAATAGGAGAGATTAGATGAAAATTAACAAAAATAAGTGCTTATACTAAAAACCAAAAATCTTATACAAAACACTACATCTTAAGTATACTGGATCCTAAAATTACAATGAGGATACTAAATACTTTTATAAATTTAACCACTTATTTGAATCTGACCCAAAGAGTTAATACAATTTTCTAAACTCTGTGTTTTTGCCTTTTTTCTTCCATTAAGGAAGAAAACAATTCGTCTGTTGCCGCTATGGATTCCAACTTCATCTGGCACTGAAGCATATGGCTACTAAAATAGATTTAAAAAATGTACACGAGAAGCAGAAATAATTTTTAAATTTCATTAATAATAATAAATTTACAATATATTTTTTTTAATCATTACAACTCAGATGTAAAATAGCCTTTTTTCTTTGGGTGAATTATGGAAGAAGTAGTCTTGCCTTTCTGGGACAGAACCGAGTGTGGCAGTAACTGTAACAAAAATAATTTAACTGGTTTTATAGTGTCTCTGTAAGACAAATCATGAACAAAAAACTGTAAAAAACAAAATTTTAAACTTGTTTTCTTAATAAAAATAGTGTTTTTCTTACCGTAGCAAAAAAGGATTTTTTTCCCAGAGAATGCAGGAAGAGGCAGACTTTATTGTGTCGCTGAATGACAACAGGGGCAGTAAGCTGTAAAAATCAACATTTCAAACTTGTTTAATTAATAAAAATACGGTTTTCTAACTATGAGAAAAAGAGGACTTTTTCCTAGAGAATGGAAATCATATATCAATCATAAGTGTATCATACCATATATTTCGTCTAAATACTAGATTGATCTTACTTCCTCCCTAAATTTTTAAAATTTTCTACAAATATTCTATACACATAATCATAAAATAATAATATCCTCACGTGACTTCTCTTCCAATTATTAAATATGATAGACCCATCCTTTAAGATCTCTTAAAAAAAAACATTTTAATACAAAAACAACCCGAAAATTTATCTCGGTACGGCCCCGTAATCCTCAAAATCAGTGGGATAGAAAGAGATACACAATCACTTGCACAGCCTGAAGTAGGGATCGCCAGAACGCAGGTGTTTTATCTTTGTTTAATAGACTGGCCAAATAGAGGTAAAGTCTGGCAAACTAAGGCCCAATACAGACGAAGCAACACGACATCAACACGATACCCGAGCAATATGTCGCTCACATGTCGCCGCCATATATTTAAATGCAGCTATTCACATGACGCGATACGACATGAAAGGGATACGACAACGTGGCTACAAGTTGCTCGTCAACATTTTTATTTAGTCGCCAGCAAACTGTTGCCTCGCGATATTATTTTTTTTTGGAAATGGCCGCCGAACGAGATAAAAATTGTCATTGAAGTGGAAAAATTTCCATGTTTGTATAACTTCAAACGGTCGGATTATTATTTCTAATATATTTTTATTGATTTTATTGATGATTATATTGTTATTTCTAATATAAGGATGTACCCAATATTTTCGTCGTCGTCTTCTTCTTCTCCGATTTCGCAAATATAAATAAATAAGCATGTCTTCTTCGTCGCTAGAGTCTTTTTCGCTACTGGACATCTTTAGATAAACTGGCAATTTGGTTTTATGTTCCGATAATATCTCATATCGTATCGCCTCGTCTGGATACTGACGCACGTCGGCAACATTCGAGCGACATGTTGCTCGGGTATCGTGTTGCTTCGTCTGTATTGGGCCTAAAGAGTAACGACGGAAAGAATGCGGCTACAAAAATGCGACATTGCCTAGTTTAATCCACAAAATAAATATAAAATATTAATTTTATTTTTTTTCACTTCCAAATCGATTTGTTACACACAAAAATAAAATAATTAACAAACTGAGTTGTTTTGTAGTTGTTTCATTTCCTATTCTCACTTAACAACACGTCTTTACCGGTAAATAATATAAAAGTATTAACACATTTTATTCAAATAATTACATTATTAATATCAACTGGCAACACCGCCTGAAACAACGTGGCTCTGGGCAGACCAGGTGCCGCCCAAACGACTTGATTGGCGGGGATCTGGTTATTCCGGTTCTGTGAAACTCGTAAGTGCAAATATCCTTTTAAAATATCGGACTTCTTCTCGCGCCATCTCTCTCCGTCGCACCATTCATATCGATTGGTATTGAAACTCCAGCGGATTCCAGTGGTGGCGTTTTAAAAGCGGCGGCATTTTTTGATGTTTTATGTTTTTCGCACGTGCAGCCGTCAAGTGCTGTTTGCTGACCACGCGTTCTTTTGGTTTGAAGTTTATTTGAGGTTGTCTTTAAGTATTTTGTTACTTGATTCGTGGTTTTTTTTTATTTATTTATTGTCGTTATTGTTGTTGAACATTATTTGTTTTGGTATTATTTTTAAAAATTAAAAATGAGTAATATATCTAAATGTGGAAACACAATTCGTAGCCAAGCTAGAGAAGTAATAGTAAATGTATATAGGTAAGTAATCAATGGAAATATTCCAATAAGGTGCTTAAAATTTTTAATGAAACTGAATTATACTTATTATTAACTTTATTTTTAAAAAAGTTTTTTCATAAATCTACTTGTTCATAAATTTTTATTAATGTTTTACTCGTATTACATTTGTGCTTGCTTGCTTTTTTAGAGTTTGCGATGAAGAAGTGTCTGAGAATTCCCTTAAATTGCCTCTGAAACGTAAGATAGACAGGGTGTCTCTTTACACTGGGGTCGGCGTATCGACTGTTCGAAGAATTCATCTTGAAGATCAAGAAAGAATTCGCAATAACCCTAATAGAATGTTAGCAAGCCCTGGGAAAAAAAGACCACGTCAGTCGCTTGTTGAAAATGATGACGATTTTGACTTTCAAATAGTCAGGCATTTGATCAACAGATGTTTTACGGAATTTAAAGTTGTCCCCACAATAAGGAAGCTCAAAAATTCAAAAATTGCGGGAAGACTCTAACTTTCCGTATTCTAGGGAAACCCTTCGAAAACTGCTTAAGCAAAATGGTTTTTTTTGGCGTAAATACCAGAATAAAAGAAAAATATTAATGGAGCGACCCAATTTACTACACTGGAGATATAAATACCTTCGTGAAATACGGAAATATCGTCAAGAAAAACGGAATATTGTTTATTTGGATGAGACCTGGGTAGACAACGACCTAACTTTTAAGAAATGCTGGCAGAGCGACACCGTTTCTGGTGTAATTAGCAATATAGGCTCGACAGGTAAGTGAAATATAGCTATAATCTTATAACTTAACAAAGTAATCATCATAGTTTATATACTTATAATAAAATTATTTTTCTGCCAGGAATACATTTTTAATTTGTGGATTCAAAAAACTTCCGTGAAAATACATATTTGACTATCTTAGGGTCTGTGTAAATAAAAATAAATTATAAAAATACAAACAATATGTACAAACATTTTTTTATATGTGCATGCTGGTTCAGTAAATGGATTTGTTGACAACGCGTGTTAATTATTTAAAGCGCGGTTAGCTACTGGTGACTACCATGGCCAGATGAACAAGGAAAATTTTATACGGTGGCTTACAGAAAAACTGCTTCCTAATATACCGCCCAATTCAGTAATCGTTTATGACAATGCTCCGTATCACTCCGTCCAAGAGGATAAGACTCCAACCAAGTCATCTTTGAAAAAAGACATAGTAGCTTGGTTAACGAAAAAAGGTATAGAATACAGGAAGTAAAAACAAATTTATGTTAAACTTAAAAAATATTTTATAGGAATTAATCCTATTAATATAGTAGGATAATAATTAATCCTTTAAATTTGATTTGTTTGATCTAGTTCTACTCCACAAGCCTCCTGATCATGAAAAAAATTATGTAGTGGATCGTATTTTTAAATCACATGGCCATATACCAGTCCGAACGCCCCCGTATCTATGTAAATTGAACCCAATAGAGCTGGCTTGGGCAAAACTAAAATTTATTATAAGAAGCCGCAATACAACTGGGAACTTCAACCAAACGGCACTAAAAGAAGTGACCAATGAAGCTATGTCTTTAATATCCTTTCATGATTGGCAGAAATTTTGCCAACATGTTAAGGATATTGAAGACAAATTTTGGGAGAATGATTAGAGTATGGAAGGAATTGAACCCGTGGTAATAACTCTAAGTCAAGATGCTGACACTGAAAGTGAAGAGAGCAGTGACGATGATCATGCTTCCGATAACGAAGCTCAGACTTAGTTGGATACATTACAGGTATAATTCCAGACAAAAACAACATTTCAAAAAATATAACCGTTGAACCCTTTTATAATTTTATTATTGTTTACCTTTTATCTATCATTTATCCTCATAATACATTTAACAGTCATATCATTTATCATTTATTTAAAATTATTCACTTAGTAGCTACATATCTAAACACACAATATTAAACAGCGCATGCGTTTTGAGCATACCTAATTACTACAAATTTTGCTTCAAAAAGTTTCTTATTCCTAATCTGATTTTAAAGTAATTTGCACTTTTACATTGCCACTTTTTCTGTGCAACATGATGGGATCATCATCAACTTTGTTTTTCCTTATGGGCGCCATAAGGAAAAATGGATTTTTGCATTTTAAATAGTTCATTTAATTACCTTTGCAACTATGTATCACGCGTGTATGTCAAAACAATATAACATTTGTCAATATTTGTAATTTTGTTTTTATTAGTCCACTATGAACGATTCTAGAATGGTTCCAATGAGAAACCCTAACACGATTATATTTACTATAAAATAATATTAGTTAATATTTTGTCGTTTTTTAGTTTCAGAGGATTGTATTTATTGCCATAATAAATTCTAAACATTTTTTATTAAATATTAACAAATATATAAAAAGTATTCAAGGTCATTTTATGAATGAAATCAGGCGTGGTTTATTTACAACTGGTTCCCCTCGCCGATGCCCCGTTGTTACTCTTTCGTTTGCCAATCATTAAGCAGTCTGTGAGTGCTGGAAGTGTTTAAAATATTTTGTATTATAAGATGCTTGGATTTTAGTCCGCGGTCAATTTTTTGATATTATTTTATTTCTGAAAATGGACATTTTCGAAAGAAAAATAAAAAATAATGTAAAACATAGGGTTCTACGTATATTTAAATTGATTTCATAGATAAACTATATAAAATGTTGCCATTTACACATGTATATCATGCGACAATAAATACGACATAGGCGCACGGACTATTTAATGCGGTATCTGCGATAGATCAAAGATTCTAATAGATCTTGGAACTGGACTTTACTTAATAATTTATTTCTCAATCGACAAAAGATACCTGACTAAGTTTGATATTTGAAACTCGCTAGTGCCATCTACGTGAGGCCCGAATATACTTCGTCCCTTTTGGCGGGCAATTTGAAATATATTTCATACATTTTCCTCCATTTTCCCTCCAATACAAATCGTATCGCATTTAAATATTTAAGCGTGTATAAATGGGCATAAAAAGGGGCACTTTCAGTAAAACAGTCGTTATCGCTCGGCTAAAGCAGAAAACTCCCGATTCGGAATTCACGTCGGAATAGCGGTGAACACACCCGCGGAATTTTAATAAAATAAATAATACGAAAATAGGGAAAACGGGCTCGCTGCAGGAGAGACAGGGGGTTAGGGAGCGAGGGGAGCGAGAGCGAAAAACAAAAACCACCTCGTCTTTCGCTTGCACGGCACATACGTGATCGTAATATTTCCTTTTTGCGTTCTGTTATGTACTTTGAGTTTGAATAATATAAAACGGTAACTCAATAAACCCTATTTGGTGCGCTCTACATTTAGTCACTTATTGTTCGAGTTTTAGTTTTGACCCAAGAAAAGAAACTCGCAGTAAATTATTAAAAAAATGCCCTTAAAAAATGAAATGAATTGTTGTCATTTTCAAAGTACCTGAATGGAACCAACGCGATCCAATGCTCTATGAAAAACTGAATATTTTTAGAATTTGATAAAATCTATCGAAAGAATCATTAATCAATCAATCATTCATAATATTATTTACAAAAAGTTAACGTGCAAGAGCAGTAAAAAGTAATAGATATGTATGATAAAATAAGAAACAAATAAAAATAAAGTTGCAGATAAGGTAATATAATATCAGAAGAATTTGTTTTTTTTTTTGAGACTTTTGTTTGAAAATTTGTTTTGATTTTCAGTGCAACATAGTCAATATGAAAAGACAACATCTTGTGATCGTAAAGCACTATTAACAGGCTTGTATGAACATATGCGAGTACGCAGAATCTGTAAATTCTGCAAGGAGATTAGGATGGGCCAAACACCAGAAGTGGAAAGAGCATGAATAAGTAAAGTCCAGTTCAGAGATCTATTAGAATCTTTGATGTGTCGCAGATGCCGCACTAACTAGTCCGTGCGTCTATGTCGTATTTATTGTCGCATGATATACATGTTTAAATGGCAAAATTTTATATAATTTATCTATGAAATCATTTTAAATATACATAAAACCCCATGTTGTACACTATTTTTTATTTGTCTTTCGAAAATGTCAATTTTTAAAAAGAAAATAATATCACAAGAAAATAATATAAAAAAAATTGACCGCGGACTAAAATCCAAGCATTTTACAAATCATTTTAAACACTTGCAGCACTCCCAGACTGTCACCTCTTTTAAGCTAGTCTATTAAACAAAGATAAAACACCTGCGATCTGGCGATTCCTACTTTAAGTTGTGCAAGTGATTGTGTATCTCTCTCTATCCCACTGATTTTGAGGATTAAGGGGCCGTACGCAGATAAATTTTTGGGCCGTTTTTGTATTATTTTCGTCGTGTTTTTAAAGAGATCTTTACGGATGGGTCTATCACCTTTAATAGTTGGGGGGGAGTCATTTGAGGTTATTATTTGATGTGTTTTGCCACTTTTGCTTTTTTACACGTTTAATAAAATGGAGAACTTAGAATTTGGCCTGTATTCGTCTAAATTTTTTGCAGTTTTTAATGTGAGAAAGTGTGTTTTTTTATTTGTGTTTGTGGATTTGTTTTAATATTATACTTAAAGACCTTAAAATGTTTCGACCCCGGGAAAATAGGCCGGAAAATTTGGCAAATGAAGAGGACAGTGTTTGTGCTGGCTTATGGAGATCGTGGGTGAACAAAAAAGACAATAATATTTGTGGTGAAAACAATAAGAGTGATCTGGACAGTGATTTAGATTCATATAGTTCGGATGGTTCATTTTCTTGTGTTGAGGAAGTAGAGGAAGAAGCCAAGGAAGTAAAAGCTATAGGGAAAAATTAAGGGGTTTTAAAACGTAATTGTTTAAGTACAGACGCCAAACAAATTTGTTTAAATGTCTATAACAATCTAAGGAATGATCCTCAGATCACAAATGATTATAGTGCTTTGCAAAAAACACCGTTTTTAACAGGGGTTCCATATAGTACAATATGCTATTTTGTAAAAAAAGGGATTAAAGACAGAAAAAAAGGAAAGATGCAGAACAATCAAAGGGACTTGACATGGACATTATTGCCAAATTGCTAAGGGAAGTTGTGTATTCTAAATACAAAAACAACGAGGTTCCAACTATAAAGATGGTTAAGGACACCTTATCGGCAAGGGACAAACATTTCACAGTCTCAACCTTGCGGAGATACCTAATAAAACTTGGATTTAAATTTAAGATGGCTAACAAAAGAGCTGCTGTAATGGAAAGTACTCGAATTGTCAGGTGGCGTATAGAATATTTGGAAAATATGTAAAAATTTCGGGAGGAAAAAAGATCCATATATTATTATTATTTAGATGAAACCTGGTATGATACACATGACATGGCAAAAAAGGGTTGGACTGATAGATTCTAACAAATGTGTCCTAAAAGATGTTCCACCGAACAGAGGATCTCGAATGATCATTATTCATTGTAATTCAAAAGAAGGTTGGGTGAAAGATGGACTGAAATTGTGTGGCAAAAAAATAGAAGAGTGCAATGTGGACTATCATAGAAACATGCATGCAGATATATTTGAAACCTGGTTTGAGAAAACAATAATTCCAAATTTAAAGGAAAACAGTGTCATTGTTATGGATAATGCATCATACCATTCAAGGCTTTCTGAGAAAATTCCAAACACATCTTCACATAAATTGGAAATTGAGACTTTTATTAAAACATGATCTCTATTTTCATGAATCTTATACAAAGAAACAATTATTGGAAGTTGCAAATACCAAATCATGGGAAAAGCAGTATGTAGTAGATAACATATGTTCCAACTTGGAAAGACATTACAAGCCGACAACCTCGCTTTTTACTTGTGACGACACCCAATCCGGGAGCGAGAGGGGTTGGTGGGAAGCGAGGTCCGAAGAAAAAAAGTGTAAGAGAGAACGACTCAAGACACCGACGCATACGCGTATATTTTAAATTTCTTTTTAATTTTACGTTTATTTCTATTACCCAATATTAAGTAATTAGTTATATCGAAGGCCGATGTTCTTTGTACAGTTTACTTACATCGAATATATTCATTTGTTTTGTCGAGCTAAGTGTTTGACTGGTCCTTCAAATTACCGCAAATCACATCAACATAGCTAAAAAGTATGGTCATACTGTCCTCAGACTTCCTCCATATTATTGTGTATTTAATCCTATCGAGTTGATTTGGGGACAACTAAAAAGGAGAATTCGCAGGAAAAATAAGGATCCAAAATTTAATAAAAAAGTTATAAATTTGATTAAGGAGGAAGTTATGAATTTAGGAGAGGAAGAGTGGAGAAAGTCTGAGGAAAAATTTATAAGATATGAAGAGGAATATCGTAATTTGCATCAGATTATTTTGAATGGAGGCGACCGTTTCATTATAAATTGGGATAATGATGAATCTGATGCAGAAATTGAAGATCTGTGGCTAAACTAGTTATTGTTGCATATGGTAAGAAAACCCTTTTTTTATTAATTAAACAAGTTAAATTTTTTTTTACAGCTTACTGCGGCTGTTAAGGTCCTTCAGCGATACAATAAAGACTGCAACAAAGAAACTGGTTCCTTCTTTAATGGAAGAAACTGCTAAAGAAAAAAAGGAAAAATTGAGTTTAGAAAATTGTATTAACTCTTTGGGCCAGATTCAAATGAGTAATTTTAAGATTTTGTATAAGAATTTTAGTTTTTAGTATAAGCATTTATTTTTGTTAATTTTCATCTAATCTCTCCTATTATGCACAATAACTATATCTGATTTTTAATGTAAAAGTTTATTTTAAAAAATATACTTCCACTTTTCTGACTACATAATTACTTTTTATAAAAAGAAGTTGGTATTAAATATAGAGATGAGGGTTTTCATGAGTATATTATTATAATATTATATCATAATATGTATTAATTAAAAAAAAACAATAATAAAGGACATTGAATGTGGCAGCCAAAATCCCCGTTAATAATAACCACCAAATAAAAATAAATCTCAATACCCAAAAAAAGGAAATTATAAAATTTGAAGATAAACCAAAACATTTTACCCTTTTGTGTCAAAAAGTAAATCTTTAATGCCTTAATCCACAGAATAAATGGGTCTAAGTAATTCGTACCACCTATTCTCTCATCACTTGTTATAAACATCCCACTGATGGCGCTAAAAACTAAATTTATTAAATTAAAATTTTTGGTTAGACTCATTTTACGTGCTTAAATCTTATATTTAAATAAAATATTATCTTGCTATCAACTATCCTGAATTTCTAACTTAATAAAACTAAACCGAAAAATCCCCAATAATAAAGTTTTAAATACAAATAAATTTTAGGCCGGACCTGTGCAACTTTTCACGCTTGAGTGACTGCGATTGAGGTCAGACGTCTAACAAAATAGTACGTGGGCGCATGTAGTCAAATTTTAGGAATCAAATGTATAAATTCTTTAAAAAATGCTTAAAACATTTATTTATTTTATGGAATGATTAAATATCGCTTAAAATATTACTTTATGACTCTTTCCACATAAAATTTTGCGATTTAAACATGGTTGTCGTGTGACAATTCAAGCAACACCGGCACACGTACTATTCGCGGAACATCAAAGATTCTAATAGATCTCTGAACTGAACTATATGCATTCTTTTTACCGACGAATAAAGGTTTGGTTTAAGTCCTGATTCAAGAAGGCTAAAAATGTGACGAATATCTGGACATAAAACGGATCTTATTTACATTTTATCATACACAGTTAAAAAAATTCTGAGACACATCGATTAGTAATTTTAGTTGCGCTCTTTTTTGTTGAACATAAAGTTATAAATATTAAAATATTTTTGACGACGTCATTGGTAAAGATTTCTTGTAATGGTGGAATGAACAATGCTATCGAGCAGCATTGCGATGTTGTTGCCTTTTTCTCTAATATACAGGGTGTCCGGAAAGTCAACGATAATACTGAAGGGGCGGGCTAATGAAGCAACTCATAAGCACCCAGAAAAACATAAAATGGCATTAGTAGAAAATCGATGGTTTTCGAGATATTGGCACTTTAGTGGAAGTCCCCAAAATCCTACTCTTAGATCAGATTTTCGATTGTCACGCCTTAAAAATAGATATTTTTTAGAATCTCTTTTTAGCTATGCAACACTGAATAGCCATTTTACTGATCAACGACAAACATTAAACTAAACGGCCAAACAATTTAATAAGAAATCTATTCTTAAATAAAGTATTACTTATTTTTATTTTTTAAACTTTGAATTTGACCGCTCATACTGGACCAAAAAAATTGTACGGCAACCTGGCTAATACCTTAAAAACTTTGCTCATTTAATCTACTTTTTAAAATTACCTAAATGTTTTTTTAACAGTTTACTATTATGTTATAGTAAAAAATAACACTAATTCACCTTATGATATCATTGTAAAAACATTAAACAAATTTATAAGTTATGTTTAAAATATTTTTATTTAACTTAAAAATTTAAAAAATCAAGAGCGAAGGTAATTCTTATCACCATAGCAATAAACAACAAACATTTTTAGAATTTAGTTTGTTTACAGTATTCCGTGAACTAACTACTTTTTTGCTTGTATCCTAACGTTTCTGTTACCTTTTGCTTTGGATTTGTTTTTGAGTTCATTTTCCTGTGGACTGTTTTCTTTGTTTTATTGATTAATCATTTATTATGCCCTTGCCGTATACCGCCCAAGAATATGCAAACATGCATCTCATTTATGGGAAATGCAGAGGAAATGCTCTAGCAGCATCTAATCTTTATCAAGAAAGATATCCGAATTTGGCCCGATATCCTGACTATCGTGTATTTATTAATGTTCACCGCTCATATTCCGAAGGCAGAATGCCTCATGCTCCTGTTCGAGAGAAAAGACCTCGTATTGATTATTTAGGTAAGTAGTAAGTTTTAGAAGAAATTGAAAATGATCCGACTACTTCGGCACGAGCAATCGAAAGAAGAACAGAGATACCGAAATCGGTAGTAAACGAAATCACTAGGCGATTTCAATATCACTCTTATCATGTTCAACGAGTGCAAAGCCTACTGCCTCGAGACTACAAACCACGCCTACAATTTTGCCGCAGAATGTTGCAAAAAAATCAAAAGGATCCGAATTTTTTAAATAATATACTGTGGTCGGATGAGAGTACATTCAAAAAGGATGGCTTTATGAACATGCACAATTTGCACACTTATGCGTTGGAAAATCCCCACTCTATTCGAGAAGAAAGGTCACAGTACCGATTTAAAGTAAACTTGTGGACCGGTATCTTGAACGGACGTGTAATTGGCCCATTCGAATTACCAGAAAATTTGAACTGGCAGGCTTATTTAGATATTTGTCGAAACAATCTACCAATTCTTTTAGAAGATGTTCCTTTGGCCAGTCGCCGAATAATGTGGTTCCAAAACGATGGTTGCCCGGCACATTATGCCCATGAAGTTCGTCGGTATTTAAGCCAAACATACCCCAACAGATGGATCGGCCGACTTGGTCCAATTTTATGGCCTTCCAGGTCTCCAGACCTAAACCCCCTCGATTTTTTTTACTGGGGTTACATAAAAGAAAAGGTTTATGCAAGACCAATAAATAATATTGCTGAACTACGGCAGCGAATAAATGATGCAGCCCAAGATCTTAACGCTGCCAGGAATGCAAGATGGATCAATAGGTCATTTATTAAAAGATGCCTGCATTCGCGTTGGTGGTAGACAGTTCGAACATATTATTTAATTTTTAAATTTTTTTTTAAGTTAAATAAAAATATTTTTTGAACATAACATAATAATTATAAATTTGTTTTATTTTTTTCATAAGGTAGATTAGGTTTATCTTTCACTCTATCACAATAACAGTAAAGCTTTTTTTAAAACATATTGAGTAATTTTAAAATTAAATTAAATGAGCAAACTTTTTAAGGTATTAGCCGAGTTGCCATACAATTTTTTGGTCTAGTATGAGCGGTCAAATTCAAAGTTTAAAAAATAAAAATAAGTAATACTTTATTTTAGAATAGATTTCTTATTAAATTTTTTGGCCGTTTAGTTTAATGTTTGTCTTTGATCAGTAAAATGGCTATTCAGTGTTGCATAGCTAAAAAGAGATTCTAAAAAATATCTATTTTTAAGGCGTGATAATCGAAAATCTGATCCAAGAGTAGGATTGTGGTGACTTCCACTAAAGTGCCAATATCTCGAAAACCCTCGATTTTTTACTAAGGTCATTTTATGTTTTTCTGGGTGCTTATAAGTTGCTCCATCAGCCCCTTCAGTATTATCGTTGACTTTCCGGACACCCTGTATATTATCTGCATTCATTTAACTTTAAATATTGTCTTTCTTACACAGTACCTTATCAAATTTTATTAAAGGGGAACAGTAGTATTACTTTGTGCCTGTGAAAAAAAGTGACAAATTTTTATAATTTTACAAAGGGTTTTTTTGCCATTTTTACGGAAGCATTTGGCATCGTTGCATCGGAGATGTTGCAAGCAAACAAACTGCAATTCTAGCCTTTTAATATTATAATAAAAAATATACCTAATTGAAGAAAACGATTATTTAAGAGAGGAGCAAAATTAAGATGAAAATATTATTAGTATTAAAAATATACTTTTAAGTGGAGACACTGAAGGTAATAAGAACACATTTAATGAATATGATTTAAGAGGAAATAAAGTGTATAAACTAACGTTTTGGTCGTAAGTGACTAATGCCTAGGGCTTGTATTTGGCAAATAATCAATATATGATATAATAAAAAGTAGGGTCTATTTAGGGTTCTAGTTAAGTTTAACGTAATATTTGCATCTATAGAGTCTAGTTTTTAGAAAAATATCAGCATTTTATATGACATCTGGTATATCATATAAAATGCTGACATTTTTCAAAGTTCGTTAGCTTGCAGAAGCTTTCTTTCTAGAAGTATATCTACGGTCAAGCCAAGTCAAAACAAAAACACGAAAAATCTTTTCAGACAGTAGTACATAGCTCTAATAACGTCTCAAAGACGAACAAAAAGAAATAGGACATTTATAAAACTGACATTTTATTGATAAGGGTAACTTGATGGTTAAAGTTATAGTTAACTTTTGAAAAATATTTATAATACCGGCCCTTAGTCAGCTCTTACCTTGGAAATAATTAAACGACAGTCAACGCTAGTTAGATTACAAATTTGGACGTTGCCACTAAAAGTGTGTTCATGAATTTCATTACAATATATTCGTAATAGCTGATGGATTCTCAAAATTTGTTCACTTAAAAGCAGTAACTAATACTTCCACAAAGTTTGTGATCGAGAAACTCAATGATTTATTAGTGGACATCAACGGGAAATAATATCAGATGCAGGAGCAGCATTCACATCAAAACAAAGGAACACAAAATAAAACCGTATTAGATGCACTAATAACTTCAGGAACTAATTTGGAATAAATTGAATGTGATGTAACTCTATTCAAAATACAATAAACCACCGAATCACGTAAAAGACCAGTTTCATGGGGATGATTACAGATATATCAGTGAAGAAAAGAATCTCGAAGATAATAAGACATTTTGTTATCTACAGGATAATTAAAGAGCATTTCAGTCACTATTTACTTTTTTTGTTGCCCCAACTGCCCAAATAAATTTGTAGTTAAATATACATTTTCCAAGTTAGTTTCAACATCAGCTTCATATAATGCACGTAATTAAGATCCTCGTCATTTAAATGAATGAAAGAAAGTATTGTCGATGGTATTTATGGCGGACTTTATACAGGGTGCGGCATAACTGTCTTCCTATTTTTAACCTTCCCTCGTAATGTCGTGTGGCGTCGCAGAATAGTGGGAGTACCGCCACTAAGAGCCGTATGGAAAACAGTTTTGTTTAAACATGTTTTAGTCTGAAGCATTGAAGTGGACGCCGTGGAAGTGAACATCCTCGAAAATCGGTCAGTTATTGCTGCGCAACGAGCGTTCCGGATAAGGTTCCAAATTCTTAAAAATGAAGGAGTCCCGGACCGAAAATCAATTGTGTTGTGGGTCAAGAACTTCAGAGAAACTGGATCTGTTATCAAAAAAGGAGGTGGACGGCCACGGACAGCTCGAATACCCGAAAACATCGATACTGTGAGACGCTCATTTTTACGGTCACCTAGACGTTCTGTACGGAGACACGCAGCTTCCCTTCGTTTATCTGAACGCACTGTGCGAAGAATTCTTCACAAGGATCTTCGTTTTCATCCATACAAGATGGTTCTGGCACAGGAATTATCAGAACGTGATTGGAATAATCGACGTGCTGCATGTGAAATTATGCTTCAAAATTTACCTCAGGGCGCAGTTTTTTTTAGTGACGAGGCACATTTTTACTTATCTGGCTGGGCAAACAAGCAAAACTTTCGGTATTGGGCCGCTGATAATCCGAGAGAGATACACGAGAAGCCTCTACATAGTGAGAAAGTGACAGTTTGGTGCGCCGTGTCTGAAATGGAGATGATCGACCCTTACTTCTTTGAAGAAGAAAATCACGCTGTTACTGTCAATTCAAAACGCTACAAAGCGATGATTCACAATTTTTTGTCCCACCCTTTGCAGGACTCAATGTGCAAGATGCCTGGTTTCAGCAAGATGGGCACACCTTTAACTGTCTAAAATATGGTTCAATTATTACTCATTCCCAATAAAAAATCTTATTGTAGTTGTTTTTGTTACTCTGTGGTTCTGGATTTTTTTAAGGTGTCATAATTCAAGGGGATAAAAAATTCAAATTCAAATTCAAATACTTTTTATTTATCCCAAAATAAATTACACTTCATTTTTAAATATAACAATAATCTCGGTTGATGATAAATAAAGGACTACCCTGCGATTAATAAACCGATTCACAAGTCTGGAACTTATTTTCAGAAATGTGTAGAGCGCCCCAAAAACTAAAACCTAAAGAAAAAAAAAATCACTATTTATACTTAACAATAAAGTTAATAATTTTCAGTTTATGATAATAATTTTGGTATCCGGTCAAGCACAAGAACCCCCCATAGGTCACTAGGAGAATAGCACTAATAATTCATTATTATTTATAAATTGGACTGACAGAGAACGCACAGATCTAGCCACAAATAGTCAGATAATTTCAACATTTTCTCACATTTTCATTAAATTGTACGTTGCTCTTGCAAAAGTTAATTTTTAATGTGTTTTGAAAATGTAGATATTGCTAATATCTATAAGTTTTTTTTTCAATTGGAGTATTGTTCCATATTTGAGGTGCAACAAAAGCAAAGGATTTTTGGAAATTTGCAGAACGGTGTTGCGGTACAAGAAAATTGCCAGTATAGCGAGTTTGGTGATAGTGATCTCTAGATATGAAAAGTCGATATAAATATGGCGGTTGCTTGGATTTTAAAACTCTATAAATAAAATTGGTTAAATGTAGCGTACGTCGATTAGCCATAGATAATATTGAGTGTTTATTTAAGTGTCGAGTAATATGATCTCTATACAAAATATTATATGAAAATCGCAAACACGCATTTTGCAACTTCTGAATAGATTTAGAAATTCTGTTAGTCAAAGAGCTGTGATAAATGATGTCACCATAATCCAACAAAGATAAAACAAGAGAGTTACATAAATAGTATTTTGTTGTTGAGGGTAAAAATCTGTTTACTTGATATATTTTCTTCAATCTTAAATAGGCAATGCAAAGTTTCTTTTTTATATGCGTTTCGAAAGTTAATCTTGTGTCAAGGTAAACACCTAAATTCTTGACTTCTGTGACAACAGGCAACCTTTCATTATCTATCATAATATTTAAATGTTGATTAATATTTGCTATTCTGGCTTTGTTCTCTCCCAACAATATTATACATGATTTTGCAGCATTTAGCTTAAGATTATGATTATTTGCAAAACTTCGAATTTTTTTTAGATCATCATTAAGATTTTTCTGAAAATGCTACAATAGATCTTGATTAAATGAAATGTACAGTTGGGAATCATCAGCAAACTGTTGTATTTTGGAATTTATAACCTCTTTGTTCATATCTGCAACGTATAATGAAAACAATAATGGCCCTAATATCGACCCCTGTGGGACGCCCGTTGTCACCGGTATGTATAATCAGATTTAATTTTGTTGAGCCCATTATAAAGAAGTAAACTTTGAACATGCCCGACTAGATAAGATTCAAAGAATTTTACAGCTTCCTGAGAAAAACCAAAATGGTGAAGCTTAGCCAACAACATCCGGTGACACAGTGTGTCAAAGGCCTTACTGAAGTCTAATAGGCAGAGGCACGTGATTTCTTTCCTATCCTGATCAAGCCTTACATCATTCACCAAGTTAATTAGGCAGGTACTAGTGCTAAAATTTTTTCTAAATCCAGATTTGCTAGGTGGAATTATTTTTTTAGATTCGACAAATGAAACAATCTGTTGATAAATGTGCTTTTCCAAAATTTTTGATATAGCCGGCAAAATACTTATGGGTCGAAGATCTTTAAAGTCTCCTGGATTTGAAACTTTTGGTAATGGTAAAATAATAGATTTTTTCCATAAGTCCGGATAACTATTTTCTAGAATACAAGTATTAATAATATTTATTAAAGCATATTTACAATAAGAAAAGCATAATTTAATATCTCTTATTGATATCTCGTCTTCGCCTGTGGCATTAGTGCTAATAGAATTTGAAATTTGGATTAATGCTTCTTCGTCTATCAGACCAAACCTTAACTCCTCGGTAAATGATTGATGCCTATTTTGTTTATAAAAATTAACCTTTTCATCTGAGGTAGTATATGTACTTGAATTAGAATTTACAAAATAATTATTTATTGCAGATGGATCTGGAAATAGCTGAAAAATGTCATTGGTATTTTTAGTTTTGGTCAGATTTAACTTTTCAACAGATTTCCAAAAATCCCTTCCAGACTTTGTAGAAAGAGATTGAAAGTAAGCTATTTTCTCACGGGCTATGGCATGTTTAGTCGTATTTCGAAGTTCCCTATAGTATTGCAGTTTGGCGTCGGTTCCATGCTGTAGATATTTCTTGTGGGCCTTATCTCTTAATTTCATTAGCAACTTAATGTTATTCGTAATGCATGGTGTATATGGCCTATCCTGGATTTTTTTTTGTTTCAAGGGAGCATGCTTGTTAAGTAAAAACATGATAAACGAATTAAAAATGTTTAATTTATTATTAATATTAGTTATATAATAAATAATATCCCAATTTAGTGCTCGAGCGTCCCTCTCAAAGTCACCCACTGTAATATCGTTATAATTTCTAAAAGAAACAAATTTTTGAAATGGCTTGTTTGAAATCAAATGAAAGCATGCAAAAGTTAAACAGTGATCAGATACACTTTCTGAAATAGGTAGCACCTCACAACTTTCAGGGATGAATGTTTTACTTGTTATAATTAGATCTAATAAACTCTAGTTATCTCCAGTGTGACTAAACCGAGTAGGGTTTTTAACATATTGCTCCAAATCATAATTTTGAAGCAATTTGATAAAATCATTTTTTGGTGTAGTTTGATTTAGAAAATTAATGTTATAGTCTCCGACAAAAATTGGATAGTCACAAAAGGGTACGGTAAGACTTAAAATGTCCTCAAAGCTGTCTAAAAAGTTATTAATGTTTGCAGATGGTGGTTTGTATATTGTGGTGAAAATAACATATTTTTTACCTATGTTAATTTTTATGCTTAAATATTCACAAGATTCTGAATTAACTTGAAATTGAAGTATTTCATATTTTAAATGACTTTTTAGCTAAACACCTACTCCTCCACCCCTGCCAACTCTATCCTTTCTAACAAATTTGTAGCCATTAAGTTTAAATGAAGTTTCGTCATGGGAAGGTGTCAGCCAAGTCTCAGTTATTCCTAATATCTCAAACTGATATTGATGTACATAGTGTGAGAATTCATCGAATCCTGTATTAAGAGAGCGTACATTCAAATGCGAAATTTTAAATAGATTTTGACCAGACCTACCGCGCGACCCCATGTCATTCATTATCATTTAAAATATAATTCCCCCAATAACCACCAGCCGGAGCCCCTATACTGGACCAAAATAGATGCCTTTTATTATTTATACTTAACATTAAAATACAAACTAAAAACCCACAATCAAAATTTAAAGGTGATTTTTTTATCACAGTTATAAAATGATGTAAAAAATAACCATCATCCGCTAATAATATATTTTTCGATGCTATTTTTAATAATGGTATTTATTTCGTTGTCAAAATGGCAAAAAAAACACATTTTATGATATCATAAAAATTTGTCACTTATTTCGACAGGCGCAAAATAATACTGTTTCTCTTTAATAAAATATGAATATTTTTTTCATAAAATATGATACTCTATAAAGGAGTCAACCTTCAAAGTTAAATAAATGTAGATAACGTATATTAGAGACAACATCGCAACGCCGCTCGATTTTATTGTTGATTCCACAGATACAAGTAATATTTACCAGTGACGTCGTCAAAAAATATTTTCATGATAAATATTTATAATTAATAGAATATGCTTTAAAATATAAACAATATTACTGTTTATGAATTCTTTATGCATTTTTAACGTACCTTATTAGAGTAAAGGTACTTATCTAATAAAAAGCATTTTTATGAAAATTAAATATTTTATAATTATTATAGATTTCTTAATAAGGTTATGGTTGTCCCTTGATATGATGTTCTGACAATATCGGTATTTACTTCACATTTTATTGCTTCGAAGATGAGTTATTCTTACGCTTAGAATAACATATATCTATTTCTACTTTTTATTTTCAATCCAAAATCTAGCATAATAAGTTAAATTAACATTAATACATGTGGTGATATATAGCTGAAAATTTCGTCTTTTGAAAATGCGTGTAAACTTGACAACAGAGAATCGATAAATATGTTTGTAAACAAAACATCCCCCTTGCCCCTGTGCACATGTTGAACTCAAACAAAGCTGTTTTTTACTAATTCCAGCCTTTCAATGTTCTAAGTCTCTAGTCTACTCTTTCCTGTTTATATATTCGTCAAATTTAGCAAACTTTAGAATCCTGGCATTCGAACAATCTATTGTGCCGATAGCAATTTGATACAATATTTTCCGACCACAGTCGCTTTTACAAAATCCTAAGTATCTCTAGGAAATTTAATCCAAATATTGTCTTAAATAGTGCCTTTTCCAAGGCGGAATGTAGCACAAAAGTATATGTTTTGCAGCCAGGGGTCTGGTGACCACCAAGCTCTTCAGATACGTCATTTTGAAAGCCAGTGTCTGACAACAGAAGTTACAATTTTTTATCTTATTCACAGATAACAATGCCCCTTCTCATTTTACCAGCGTCAGCCAGAAAATAGCACGTTAACCACTTAACATTTTCACGATTAAGCCGATATTTGGAAATCGTGGTCTTGTCACTCTTACGTTGTATATGTACTTTCTTTTACTCGAACATTCATACATTCGGTCATAACCACCAAATTCCAAATCAGTAAAAAAATGCGTATATTAAGTTGAGCAAACAAAAAGAGTATTTTTTTTCCGTTTCGGTCTTTAAGCTTAGCAAGTAAACACGTTTAAGAAAAATACTATTTTTTTTTCATTGATCATCAGAAATACAGACTTCGATAATAATAATAATAATAATAATAATAATAATAATAATAATCCTTTATTTAGCACCTGGCTAGTACATAATACTATAACAAACATTTAATATACTTGTGTGTAATATAATAAATTCCTTAAAATTAAATTATAATTGATTCTTTAAGAAATTAAACACCTTTCTATTAAACATTTTCAGTGATGTTGCTTCTTTAATCTCTACTGGTAGGTTATTAAACATTCGAATTCCCTCAAAAAACAGTGATTTTTGTAAAGCAGTGGTTTTAACATGTTGAATATTATAGTTCTGCTTTGACCGAATGTTGTATTGATAGAAATTTTCTCTTTTTTCCAAAAACGTTGATAAATAGTTTGGTAAAAGACCATGTTCGATTTTAAAAATTAATGTTAAATTTGCCTTTTTAATATTTTTTTTCTACCGATAACCAATTTAATGTAGAAAGCATATATTCAATTGGTGTATATTTACTACAGTTCAAAATAACCCTCATAGCTTTATTTAGTTGTAATTGAAGCCTATTTATGTTTTCTTGTGTACAGGATATGAGTAAAGCAGAACAATAATTAAAATGAGGCAATATAATAGTGTTAAATATTAACTTTTTAGACCATAATGACAGAGAACTTGAAATACGAGATAAGAATGAAATTTTTTTACCTAATTTTCTACAAACATAATCTATGTGCAATGAAAAATTCAACTGTGGATCAATAATTATTCCTAAGTATTTAATTTCCGAAACAAAATCTACTTGATCTCCGTTTATATTTACTGTACAGCCTGATTCATAAAATTTATTACAATTTGTCTTTGACCCCAACACAATACACTTTGTTTTCCTTATATTTAATTTTAATTTATTTTTGCACAACCAATCATACAAAATATGCATCTCAGAGTTCATTATTCTGGTAATATTTTTGAAGTTCCTACCTACCACGCATACTACAGTATCATCCGCAAACTAACAAGTTAATAAATGAATTTCGCAGAACTGTGTTTATATCATTTACGTAAATTATAAATAATAAGGGCCCAAGAACACTGCCCTGTGGCACACCCAGTTTACTTGGAACCTTATTTGAAAATCTATCACCTACTTTAGTTCTCATACACCTGTTACTTAGAAAATCCTTAATCCATTTTAAAACAATACTCTTAACTCCATATAACTTTAATTTCTTAAAGAGGATATCCCGATCTATAGTCTCAAATGCCCTTTTTAAGTCAATAAAAACACTAAGCACAACATTTTCATCGTTTATTTCTTTTCTCCACTTCGCACAAATATACTGTAGGGCCGACTCGCATGAATGGTTATTTCTAAATCCGGATTGTCCAACATAGAGTAAGTTGTTTTCCTCAAAGTAGTACCTAAGTTGCTGACACACAATTGTTTCGATGATCTTATCTACAACAGGGAGTAAATTAATGGGTCGAAATTCTTCTGGGATGGTTGGTTTTGACACTTTAGGGATGGGAATCATAACACTTGTCTTCAGATCATCTGGGACTCTACCAGTTTCTAAAGAGGTATTTATTAGATAGAGTAAAGGATATCCCAACACACAAAACAAGTCTTTAATCAACTTAACACTGAAAAACTCATCACTGGTACTTTTGTTCTTAAGTTTAAATATAATAGATCTTAGTTTCTGGAGAGTGAGGTTTTTAAAGTTTGCTATTTCTGAGTCCTTCTGTTCACTAACTTTACAGTCCCATTGCCGTTTCTCTATATTTTCTGAAATTTCCTCGACACTATCTGCATAATATTGGTTAAAATTTTCTTCTACGCTGGTATTATATGGACCAAAATCAATATCTCCAAAATCTGTCGGCTGATTTTTGCTTCCTATCAAACTTTTTAGAGTACGCCACATTTATTCACATTCCACATTCACATTCGATAAAGGTGTATATTTAACGTTTCAGTGACCCCACGTAATGATTCAACTTCTTCTTATTGGGTGTGTTCGAAAGGATGTCCCGGTCATTATCTTACCGAGAAATCATTAAAATCTTATACGGTCTAACTTTGTCTGGTCTGCCATCATGTTATGAATCTAAATTAATCCCATTTCCGGTGAATAAAGGCGCCGGACGGAGGTGCGACGTACCTGAAGGTATTCCGATGGGTTTCGATTTTTAAAAAATGATGCCATTCTGCCATGTTGCTTGTTTAGATTTATTCACTGTCTTTATTACTATTAATTATAACGTTGTCAATTAATTTTGATTTCCAAGATCGCGTCTATCTGCTTTGAAAGTCATTCTCAGTAGATATGAAAGGTAGCAAGCGAATTAGAGTTAGTTTATTAAGTTAAAAGAGGTAGTTAATATCCCTAATGAATAAAACTGTACCAATAATTATTGCTTTGTTTTGTAAAACTAAAGAAAAGCTTAAGGGGTAGATCGATTCCAACAAAAAGAGGCTTGTGCAATGGAGAATATAATAATAATCAAGAAACAACGTATAAAGACTGCCTGAACAATGTCTACATACATTTTGATGTAGCTTAGGTAAAAAGTGTAGACTGTAGACCTTAATATATCATTTAATTGATTAAAGACATTGGATTGATTGCAGGAATATTTGAGACATAAATATTAATAATAATAAAGGCTTATTCCTCGGAGCACACTACATAAAAATTGAAATATTTCAGAAAGTATTGCCCAAGCATTTTTGAACCCTGAAAATTACTTGTAAATTATGCCTGCTGTAATACCATGATTTTTATTTTTTGAGAACATTTTTACTCGTTTTTTTTTAATTTTTAACTTTGAAGTCAATGATCCTCGAAGAAAAAACTTATCCTTAAACAATACTACATACAAATTCAATATTTCAGAAACTATTACCTCAACACAAATTGGTACAAATGTTATACAGGAACTACAACCACCATATTTTGGTTATAATGGATTCATCCCTTGGGCTCGATGCACTCCAATCCCATAATTTTAATTGTTAAATTAAAGGTCTTTTGAAGTAGTATTCACTTGCATAAGAATTTTTCCTAAATTTTTTACATGGTCAAAGAAAGGTATAAGTTAAATAAAATAAAATATGTCTTATAAAATGCTATTTTATTTCATGAAATGCTCAAAATGCTTTCTATTTAGGGCTAAACAAAAGTATAATCTATTTTGAAACTCATTTCTCACAGTTTGAAATATTTCTCTTGGAATCGATGCACATTCTGTAATAATCTGTTGCCGAAGATCGTCAAGTGAAGCTGGTTGCATTTCAAATACAACAGTCACCCCAGGAAAAAAAAGTCGTGGGGTGTTAGATCTGGTGATCTCGCCGGCCATTTCATTGGACCTCTTCTCACAATCCCCTGATCTGGAAACTTATCATCTAAAATTAGCTCACAGGAAGAACATAGTGGGTGGCGCTCTATCTTGTTGAAAATGTAATAAATCTCTCTTTAGGCTTCTGCCGTCATGAATATTTAAGGTATCATTTTTAAATGTTTAGGGTGTCAATTTAAAAAAGTTTTTAAATTGACACCCTGTATGTAAATATCTTGTGGACATTACCATCGCCTACTAATATCTAAACCTTTGATATACCGGGTGGCCAACTAAGAATGGACGTCGGCGATATCTCAAGCCCTAATAGTCGTAGCGCCTTGAAAAAAAAAATTTTGTAATAAAAGTGGCCAAAAAAAAATGCTGGAAATTATTTTGAAGTTCATTGGTCAACCGCTAGAGGGCGTCACAGCTTCTTTAAATCTTAAAATTGCATTTTTGCCAAAAAAACTCCAATAACGTACACCTCGAAATATTATATTAATATTCTAGGAAGATTTCCTCACAAAAAAGTTTCTACAAAAATAAAATTAAATAAAAACTCTAATTTTTATAAAGTAAATCCTGGAAACAAATAACGGAGTAGAAACCATCACAGCCATTTATTAAGTATATACTAGCTATACATGAATGTATATCAAATTCACTTATTAACTCACACATGAAAATTCTTTTCCACAGTTTTTTTTCACTGATTGTCTAAATTCAGATTTCAATGCATGCATCAGAAAATGTGCACCTGTCTGCCAAACCCACGAATGTGATTTTTTGAATTTTTCACGGGAGCCATTTAAAGAGTAATAGGAAGTTCATATTTTGATTTATATTGGCTTTTATTGAAAAACTTTGTTAAAAGCTTGGTATATCAATATATAATGTAAACTTCTAAGGCTTAAAATATAAATTTATGAAAAACATTTTTTTTTGTTAAAATGCACATTAATGATTTTGGCAGATCAAATATTGTATAAAAAAAACTAATTCGTGATATGAAAAAATACTTTATTTTTTACTTATACAAAAATATAATAAAAAAAATAATTTTATTAATCTTTTTTAATTAAGCTCTTTTTATTCATAGTAAGATTCCTCATCAAAAGTGGGTTCCGGTAACTGATCTCTCATTTTAAACTTCTATAAAAGGGATGATAAATAGCAGAAATAGTGCCGTCTTTGGAAACTTTTTCCAAGTCCCCATATTTTAATTTTGTAATTGGCAAATTACCTTGGTAAGCTTTTTCTAGCAGTAGTTTTTTTTTGGATAACGTTTCTTGCTTCTTTTAGCAGCTTTCTCCAAGAAAAAGAATTCTTTGAAGCACATAAACAGGTACAAATTTAGATTTTTTTTTAAATTTTAGAATGAGTTGAATCACATTCTATCTTCAAATCGAAAATCGAAAGGATCGGAAACGCCAAAGTCACGAATGTGTCACATTCGCGATTTTGCGTCGTCCATCAAGAAGTACCGTGTTTTCACATTAGCTAAAATATGACGCTGTGTTACCAGATTATTTATTATGCAAGCACATTGCACATGCACGTTATTTCAGCAGATCAAAATAATTTTAATTTTGAATTATTTGGTATGGAAAACGAGAAATCGAGAAAATTTCACATTTGTGGTTTTGGCAGGTGAATATGGTATATCCAGAACATGTTCTCACGTACCTTAGGGATATTGATTATATATTCTAGAATATTAAAAATGTATTTGTATATTCTATTAAGATAAATAAAACAGATACTTACAATATAATAGATAACTTTAAATATCTGGTTTATTTAGGATATACACTATATGTACTGATAGTATATTACATAGTGTGTCACAAATGTATATTTATTTCATATCCATAGAATAAACAATAAAAAGAGACATTGTATATAATTATGTATACCTTAGTGCATTATGAATATACATAGCATTTGCATATAATATGTTTGATATGTAGGAACCTAATTAAACCCGAAGCACTATTTATAAAACATACTTGCCATAATATCATGCTTTAATGAGAATATTTCCAATATTTATATAATAATTTTTTAGTTTAAAGTGACTGATCATCAAGACAAGACTTATTCCTTGGATACCTACCACACAAGAATTCAGATATTTCAGAAATTATGTTTAAAACGCTTAAACGCTAAGCATAACATGTTTCCCATATTTTCATGTTTTTTGTTTAATAAGGTTACTTGAATTTTTTTAAAGTTTTTAGATTTTTAACTTTGATTTTTGAGCTATTTTTCGAAAATCACTACACAACAATTTAAATATTTCAGAAGATATTGCATGAAACACCTTGAACTCTATATATTATTTGCTAAAGATATTTCCTGTAATCTCTTGTTTTTTATTTCATAAAACTGCTTTTACTAGTTTTCAAAAAAGCTTCAAAAAAATTCCAATATTTTAAAAAATATTATTTTAATCTCTCTAAACTTTAAACATTATTAGTAAAACATACCTGCAATAATCTCATGCTTTTTGTCTTATTAGAATAGTTCTACTAGTTTTTTAAATCTTTTAAATCTTTAACTTTAAACTCAGTGATCACCTTAAAGACAAGACTTACTCTTCAGCAATTTTCCCTGCTTTCCTATAAAACGGATAAGAGAAAATTCTGCCTCACCTAGGCAAAATAGCAGGAACGAGCTTAGCGTCGGGATACATCCCCTGCAGCTGGCGAAGGGCAAGAGTTACCTTCATACCGAAAATAAGAAAAAAGGATGCGACTAACCCTAAATCTTTTAGACCTATCAGTCTGTTCATCGTTGTTTGTCATCGTCTGTTGCACATCGTTCAATAAAAAAACAATAGAAAAGATAGTAGACAACCACATCAGGAATGACATTCTATGGGGAGCACCTCTACATTCATGTCAACATGCATATAGAGCGGGCAGATCTACAAAAACCGCACTATAGCAACTAACATAAATTATCCAGAAAAGCCTAAATGAGAAAGAAATAGCCATCTCCGCTTTTCTAGATATATCTGAAGTATTTGATAACACGTAGTCACATGTAGCGGTCAAAAATACCCTAGAGAAGAGAAATTTGAACAAAACCATAATTCAATGGATTTGCCACACGTAGAGCCGAGACAACTGTGGGTGAACAAACCACAAGCATCAGAACTACTCGTGGTACGCCCTAAGGAGGGGTAACTTCACCCCTACTATGGAGTCTAATAGTCGATTGACAAACCATGGAATGACCTGCATAGGATATGCTTATGACATCATCATAAGAGAGCATATGATACGACCTTATAAAGAATCCTAAGGATTACGGAAGAATGGTATACATCAATAGAGCTGAGCATCAATTCCGCAAAAACTACCATTGTATCATTCACTCGTAAAAGAAAAATGCAACTCACCAGGGATATCTACCTGGGCAGACAACTAGTATATACATCAAACGAAATAAAATATCTGGAAGTGATACTGGATAGCAAACTTAGTTGGAATAAACATCTAGAAATCACAATAAATAAAGTCACTAAACCCATAATGATCTGTAAAAATCTAGCGGGAAAAAACTAGGGATGTTCTCCAAAAATACTGTAATGGATGTACACCATGATACATGGTAAAACCCATAATAACCTACGGAGCAGTGGTGTGGCAAGACTCAACGAAGTTAAGCACAGTAAGATGTAAACTTGATAAAGTGCAAAGACTTGCATGCATATGGATTACGGGAGCTATGAAAACCTGCCCAACAGCAGCACTGGAGGTGATAGTTGACCTAGAATCTCTTCGTCTGGCAGTAGAGAGTGCTACTAAAAGGGCTATTGTAGGGTCCAGAGGGTTATTTCCTCGGTTTAACACTAACATCGGAGATTTAAATCTTTATTCTACATTAAAATTATAAAATCGTGAACATACCAATATGCGTGTCGCACGTTCTCTTGCCAACTAGAGAGAGACTCACTGAACGAGAGAGAGAGAGATAGCTTACACTCTCCTCCCAGTGATAGCGAAACAACACAAATGATATGGATAAGCTACTACAGAGCACTTACGTGCACCTAAGGCTAGTTACATTATATAATGTCCACATGGACACATACATTAATAATAGAGGTAAATAACATTACATAGATGATATAAAATATATACATTTTGTCAATTGCCTATTTAGACCGTTTTCCTCAGTTTAAACAAATGCACATGTTTTATAGAAAAATCATAGAGGATTAACGCGGTAGGAACTGGTCGAACTTGGCGCATTTATATTCCCTAAATTCCTCTATAAAAAAATTAGAATTAGGTGTAATATCTTCTGGAAGGAAGAATTTACCCGAGAGTCGTAATGTGGTCTCGAACAAAAATTCCGCTGGAGAAGCACCGATGTCAAAACGAATATGAGCGTGCAAACCTAACAATATTGTGTGAAGTATGTGCGCACCCAGTTTTCTTCAGAATGGGACATTATAGCCGCTTTGAATACGCGATGCCAACGTTCAATCAAACCATTTGATTGGGGGTGATACGGTGTAGTGCGGATTCGTTGCGTACCGATCAAATTTAATAACGCTTGAAACAATCTTGATTCGAATTGCGTGCCTTGATTAATTGTTATGCATTTGGGCGAACCGTATCTGGAGATCCATGTGTCGAAAAAATTACGAGCAATAGTTTGTGCTGACATGTCTTTAATTGGTGTGGCCTCAACCCATCGCGAAAATCTATTAATCATAGTTAGACAGTATATATAACCATCGTATTGTGGCAACGAACCGACAATATCTATATTAACTTGGTCGAAAAGACCATCCGGGGAAACGAAATTATCCGGAAAGGTCCTGACGTGCCTGGTTACCTTTGACGCCTGACAGTCAGTACACGCTTTATACCATGACTTAACGTCTCGTTGCATATTGAGCCAAACATATCTCTGACGAATAAGGCGGTCGGTGACTCTGGCGCTGGAATGTGCTGGGTGATGGACCATACGGAAGACCAATTCGTAAAGAGCTTTAGGTACATGTGGTCGAATTGCTTCACCAGAGATCTTGCAATCTAGCGCAACATTGTCAGGCCCCCATTGGATTTTCTTAAGTTTTAATGGGTGGTCGGAGCCGTTTTAATAACTTTAAGTTGTTCATCAACCGCTTGTTGCTCAGAGAGTTCGTTTAAATTAAATTCTAGTGGTAATCGAAGAGCATCGATCCGAGAAAGCGAATCGGCTACTACATTCTCAGAACGATCCAGATGGACGAATTCCGTGGTAAATTCGTTGATGATTTCTCAAAAATCATCGGAATTGGATCGGATTGTTCCAAGACTGCTTCCATACAAAGATCTGACACATCGGTTTCTACCCTAATATTCGCCGTGATAGGAGGGTGAAACAGCAATGTCGCATTTGCCAAATCGCATTTCGCTTCTTCGAACGCTTTTATGGCCTCCGGAGTCCAAACAACTTCCCATTTGTCATTTTTCACAGAACCTGCTAGGTATGCGTTGAGTGGTGCAAGAGTTATTGCGGCATTAGGCAGGCATCGCCGGAAAAAATTTAACATTCTAAGAAAGTGACGTAAGGCCGCGATTATTTTTGACCTCTCGAAATTACATATTGCCTCAACTTTCTTAGCACTGGGGCGAATGCTCTTTGGGTTAACTAAGTAACCTAAGAATTCTAATTCCGGAACATTGAAAATACACTTATCCACGTTTAAATGAAGTTGGAACTCTTAAAGCCTTTGAAAGACCACAAGTAAGTGTTGCAAGTGTTCCTCAGGTGATGATGACGCAATCAAAATATCGCCGATATAGATAAATACATAATCCAAATCACCTAAAGCTCGATTTATGTATCGTTAAAAAGATTGGTTAGCATTTCGCAAACCAAATGTCATAACCAAATATTCATACAAGCCAAACGAAGTTATAATGGCGATTTTTTCAATGTCTTTAGGCGCTATTGGAATTTGGTGGTACGCCTTTTGTAAATCCAAGGACGAAAATACCGTTTTACCGCTCAGGCTTAAGGAACAGTCGTGTAAATGAGGAGTGGATACCGATCAGGGATAGTGATAGCATTTAGCCGTCGATAATCTCCGCATAAACGCCATGTACCATCCTTCTTCATGACCATTTGTGCTGGGCTGGCCCATGGGCTACTCGACGGGCGACAAATACCCGCCTCCACAAGAGCCTTAATTTCCGCCTTAGCATGCTTTAATTTATCCGGCGTGAGCCTTCGCTCGTCAACAGGTGGACCATTAGTTATGATGTGGTGAAATACATTTCGATTTTCCGGGGGTGACAAAGTACCTGCTCCGGTAATTTCATGCTAATAACTAAGAAACTGAAATGTTAGGATTAAAACAATAAATTGATTGTACCAAAGCAGAGCTGTATATTCCAAGCAAATAACTGCTGGTTGTAGAATCAATAACCTGCCGCTTTTTTAAATCGACTATCAACACGTGGTAGTTCAAAAGATCTGCTCCAATTATTGCATAAGGCACGGCCGCAATGCAGAAATTCCACTTGATAGGTCGACGTAATCCCAAATCTAATTCGCGATATGATTCGCCGTAGGTATCTATGCGCGTATCGTTAGCCGCGAAGAGCTTAAGTTTGGCAGGTGCAAGTTTAATCTTCTTTAGATTCAGCTGGAACTAGCGAAATATCGGCACCAGTGTCGACTAAAAAATATTGGCTGGTCTTTCTGTCACGAATATGGAGACGAAAAGATGTATTGGAAACCTTCGCCACTGTCTCCATGCAGGGAGGTACCTCTATTTTTTTTCTTTCCAGTTTGCGAAACTTTGGCACGACGTCGGATTGTCTGGATATTTTTGATGTGCAAGGCACAAATTAGGTTTTTCATTAGACTTATGTCGCGCGTGAGAATTACTTCGGAACGTTTGACGCGAGCGCGATCGCGATTTCCGTTCTATTGCGTCTACTTTCGTAGTAAGTTCTTTAATAGACTCGATCAATGACTGAATTTGCGCCTGGGAGGCGGATAATTCAGCACTGACAACATTAACATGGGAACTATTGAAGGACGGGCTAGAAATGTCTGCAAGTTGGTCAGCCAATTCAGCCATAGCATCTAAAGTTGTTGTATTTGACATAACAATACTGCGGTGTTACTCAGGCAACTGCTCTAAAAACAGCAATTGAGTCATCAACCGCATTATTAACATTGAGGTTACGAAGACGGCTTAAAATCAAAGAAGGCTTACCATCTGTTAAAACCTGTCCCTTCAATAGTTGCCTTAGCTTGGCTTCATTTGAAACGGCAAATATTTTTGTGATTCGTTCCTTGAGCTTAGTGAAAATATCAGGAGGAGGTGGTAAAATGGCGATGATGTCCTTGACACTGCCAAGCACCTCTACATCAAGTGTAGCCAGCATAACATCAGCTTTGGTAAATTCGGCTGTAATCCGAGCATTCCGAAGTGAAATCTCTACCTGCATAAACCATAAAGCAGGATCAGCTCTAAAGAAAGTAGGAATTTTAGAAACTCGGTAGCTCAATATGTGATGCCAGATTAGCTGTTAATTGCAGCTCAAGTTGTTGAACATGTTCTGGCGCTGCTTTAGACTCATCGATGATTGTTTTAATTTGTTCGTCAGTAAACGACATATTGCTATGAAACTAAATTTTATATCTCAAATTCCAAAGTTGCGAAATAGCATATAACTTAAACTTTAACTGAGGAAATGTCTTCTTATGCGAATGATTAAAATAATTGGCAATCGCTACTAATTGCTAAATAATCACCAAATTGGTGATTATTTAAAGCAATTATGCAAAAGCAATACAAAGCACATAAAGAAATACATATGATACAACCATTACATCTAAAATGTAAAACTTTAGCCCGATAAATACATTCTACAATATATAAAAAAAAACATGACCTAATAGTTATCTAAACAAAACCTTGAGAATATAAAAATAAATAACAGTAATGTTAAATTTTTGATAGGAAACGAAAATTGACGCATGTATACAAAGATGCCACAATCAAATACAGTTCATATACATCTCACCCAAAGACTTACGGCAGACTATCCGTTCCCTTTACATGGACCATGGTCGACATGCGGCGCTGCAGTTTCATGACGTCATGACGTCAAGGATTATGGATGACTCGGTATGGCGGTACATGTAAAGCCTGCCTTAGCGTAGCCAGCTTTGGCTGTCTGTCAGCAGTGTCAACGTCAACGGTCAAAATTGGCGGGAAATTTCTGGTTGGCTGGAAACCGTCCGGCAAGGAGTGGTTTGAGGTTATGAGTACTCACTAAATTAGGCAAATCTTATGAAAATCTCTCCTCTTTCACGTCCTAAATATCGCAAGATGATGGATGCAGTTATAATGCAGTCATATCAACATAACACGATTGCCCAATTGGCTGACCTTGATTATAAAAAAAACAGCTTCAAAATGAGTTGTGCAGCACTAAATTCCACAGAACAGACACACCACACACTTATCACGTCGGGGTCACCAAAATGTAGGGTCCAGAGGGGAAATAACCCTCGTTTAACACAAACAACATCGGAGATTTAACTCTTTATTCTACATTAAAATTATAAAATCGTGAACATAACAGTATGCGTGTCGCACGTTCTCTTGCCAACTAGAGAGGCTCACTGAACGAGAGAGAGAGAAAGAGATAGCTCACACCCATGCCATGCTTAGACTAATCAGGGATAGAACCAACAGCAAGAGTATCGATCAGAGAGCCTGGACATCTCAAACAAGATCTTTTCCTATGTTCAATCTTCCCAAGTATGATATAATAATTGAATATCAGTTTGTGAGGAATTTCGCTACAAAAATTGATAGCAAAAGTGACTGGAAAAATGGAATAGCCACCCAGTCACTTAAATCGAACACCATCAAATGGTACACAGATGGTTCTTAAACCAAAAAAGGAACACGAGCTGGAGTATTCGGGCCTGGCACCAAATACTCAGAGTCGCTGGGTAAATACACTAGCGTCTTTCAAGCGGAAATGCACGCTATAGAAAGATGCGCTCAATTAATCCTATACAGGCACTATCTCAAGCAGGACATCGCAATCTTCCCGACAGTCAAGCAGCCATAGCAGCGCTATGCTCACATGTCATCAGTTCTAAAATGGTAAGACACTGTTTAGGGAAACTTAATGAGCTAGGAAAGAAAAATAAGTCATTATATTTTGGGTACCTGGTCACACAGGTGTGCAGGGTAACAAGGAAGTCAACATTTTAGTAAAAAAGGGTTCCGGCTGTCAGTTTGTAGTACCGGAACCTTTCTGCGGCATAGGCAAGAGCACTTACCTATATGAGCTTTTAAAAATGGAGAAACAACTCAGAGAATACCTCTGAGATGATCATCCAGGGTTGAGGCAATCCAAAATGTTCCTTGGAACCATAAACCCAAAAAGATCTAAAGCTCTAGTAAGTTTAACTAAAACTAAACTACGTATTCTTAAAGGTTTTTTAACGAGGCATTGTCACCTTTGAGAACACCGTAGGAAACTAAAACTAGAACAGACTAGTGAATGCAGATTCTGCGGGGAAGAGGAGGAGACCCCAGAACACCTAATAACTGCATGCGAAACCGTTGCCGAATATTGTGCTATACATCTTGTCAGCTATTAAGTTTTAGAAGGAATCATCCCGTCACTAAAGCCGTCACAATTACTAGCCTTTATCAAAGCAATAGGATTGTAGGAAGTACTTTGACTTGAGACTAACATCAAGCAGCAATTAGGAAGGCGCACACAATAGATCTTATAGGTTGCAGTGTATCTTCACCCTTATTTTAATCTAATCTAATCTACTCCTGAGACACCGCTATACACAAATTCAAATATTTCAGAAATCATTACTTGAACTCTTTGAATACTAAGCATTATTTATATAAGCTACTTGTGATATTTTAATGATCTTTGTTTCACCTTGAAAAGAGTGATTATCACGAAAACAAGAGTTACTGCTTGAAATTCTTTGAACCCTAAGTATTATTTTCCAACCATACCTCCTTTACAGGAGGTATGGTTGGAAAATAATTTAGAAATTTATTAGATTACTCTAATGTTTTTTGTTTGACAAGAAAACTTTTACTACTTCTTCAGATTTTTAACACTAAATTCAGTGATAACTTTAAGCAAGACTTATTCTTTGGATACCATAACATATAAATTCAAATATTTCAGAAATTATTGCTTGAACCTCTTTAAACACTCGGCATTATGTCTAAAGCATACCTTCTTAAATCAGTTGCAAGTTCTTTCATGAGAATATTTGTACTAGTTTCTTAAGGATTAATAAAAAAAGTGAATAAATAGAAACATAAAGCATATTAAATTAAGCAAAAAAAAAGGGGAAAAGAAAATAAAATTATATTAAAGTTTAAGGAAAAAAGAAAATACAGGGTCCGGCAGTCAAACCTGACGGTTTTTGAAATGGGATAAATAAAAAAGTTGTTCGGATATTTTAATTATTATTTTTTTATTGGAAAGAGAATTGGAAATTTACCATTCATAATAAAAAAACACAAAAATAACTTATGTAGCAAAAATTATGTCACTTAAATGATGACCACCATTTTCTTTCCATTTCACTTCAAGAAACAAAATTTTCGATATAGGGCTCCAAGAAACCCACAGGAACTTCACCAGCAGCCTCTTCACTGTGAAAGAGTAACTGTCTGGGCTGCAGTGTGTAGGGCAACAGTGTTAGGGCCTTATTTTTTTTAAGGAGAATGGTCTAACAGTGACAGTGAACTCAGCGCGTTATGTTGCCATGATCCGTGACTTTCTCATTCCAAAGGTACGTCGCCATCGTATCCCTCTCAGGAGGGTCTGGTTTCAGCAGGACGGAGTAACTGCCCATACCTCTCGGGAGTCCATGGCTCAACTCAGAGCATTTTTCCCCGGTAAGCTGATCTCGCTCAGGGGTGACATCGAATGGCCGGCACGTTCTCCCGACTTGTCTCCCTTGTGAATTTTATCTATGGAGGTACCTCAAGGGAAGACTGTATGTTGACAGACCAAATAATTTGAACCAACTGAAGGAGAACATTCGGCGAGAAATTCGTGAGATCCCGCGCCAAACATTGGAGAGAGTCATGACTAACTTCTCCAGGAGATTCGTACAGTTTAGAGAAAATGAGACATAATTTTTGCTACATAAGTTATTTTTGTACTTTTTTATTATGAATGTTAGATTTCCAATTCCCCTCTTTAAAATAAAAAAATAATAATTAAAATATCTCAACATTTTTTTTATTTATCCCATTTCAAAAACCGTCAGGTTTGACTGCCGGACCCGTATAAAGTATGATGATGAGGTGAGTTTTATTTACAAACATATTCATCGATTCTGTGTTGTCAAGTTTACACAGATTTTCAAAAGAGGAAATTTTCAGCTATAGATCAACACATATAATAATGTTAATTTAACTTGTTGATGTTAGATTTTGAATTCAAAATAAAAAGTACAAATAGATATATGTTATGCGCATATAGATATATGCTAAGCGCAAAAATAACAACTTCAAAGCAAAAAAAAATTATTAACACTTATTCCTAAAACCGCTTCTAAAAAATTTGAAATGACAACACCGCAAGCAAAAGCTGATGGCATCTTGTAAAATGTCATCTCGACAAACGGCTTTGTGTTTACATTTCGCAAATTCAGTGGTTTTTTTTTAGTTTTCGATTGAAAAAGAAAAAAGGTTGAGCCATTTCAGTGTTTTTGTGAACTGTTACGATAGTAAAAACTTGTGCCATTTGTGCCTCATCATGAAAAAAAGGCGATTTAAGCCAAACTTTTCACAAGTACATACCGATATTGTCATAACATCATATCAAGCGACAACTGTCGTCATAAACGTAGAATAATAAAAAATTATGCTTTTTATTAGATAATTAGATATTATAGAATGTGTTTTTTTTTGTCATTTCTACATAAGCATTTGGCACCATTGCATCAGAGATGTTGCAAGCAAACAAACTGCCCATAGTTCCACGGCAATTCTAATTCTAGCCTTTCATTGTTCAAAGTCCACAAAAAAACTTAATTAAACCGCAATTTCACCATTAAAGGTTATTTCAACTGCCATTGTAGGATACATCTAATTAAAAAAAAAAAACAATTTTAAAAAAAGGGGAGGCATTTTTATAAATATTAAAATCTGAATATATAGAAACTTTTTTAATTATCCATTTTTGCCTCGAGTGATTTAATAAATAAATCAATATTGAACTTAAAATATTATATAAAAAAAATTATAAAATTTCAATTTTCATTAAAATCTGGAAATCCAGGTCGCGTCGGACCGTTTAAAGTCGGTCTGTATGACGTGTAACCCCATCGATTTTTCCTCTCTTCCGTCCTTTGCCCCCGACGGTTTCTTTACATCAGAAATCAGTATTTTAGCCATCAAAAGGTGATTAATTTCTTTCGATACACGTAATGAAATTTTCATTACTTTATGAAATTAAATGCGAGGAAAATCAAAGGGACGATTTAATTTATTTGTATTTTATATTCTTCAGGGTCCTAAGGCGTCCCTAATAACCCAATAATGCGAGGAATGTTACAGAAATTAACACTTTTATGTGTTCGTGAGACGTTGATAAGATCTCCCAAAAAAGTCCATTATTATTAGAAGGAAAACTATAAAGTTTAGCACTTGTTACTCGGACAATTAGATCCACTCGCAACCCCTTATCGGATCCGATCCAGAGAAATCGGAGGTAATCCATTTAGGCGTTAAGAGCCCCTCTGCTTGCACAGGGATTTGATAACTTGCCAGTTTCAATTTGGCCGAAGGAATACGACGACTGTCGGACCTTTTTCCAGGATTTGTTGAGTATTGGAGGGATTTAATTGATTGCCTTTTATACTGCCGGATCCGTTTATAGGAATTTTAAATGGCTTTAATAAAAATAGTGAAGGGTCTAAACTAAAGAAGGTGAGAGAGGAAGTTAATTCTAATAAATTATGTACAGTTACTGGATAAAATTATCCCTGCTTTGCGTTTCTGGAAATAGACTGTCTTAGATCTGAATATTTTTAGACCTAATTCTTATAGTGACTTCTACAACTTAAGTTGATTATGAATGCTATTACTATCTTTTCAAAAATCTGTTATGTATACGTTATTCACCATTTTGTTGAATATTAATTTATTTTTTATGAAAATTTCACGTTAAAGAGTTTGTATAAGAATTTATAATATAATAAATGATTTTTTTTATAATATTGATATTTGGTCACACAAGAAAATTATGAAAAAAATTATTGTTAAACTCGATATTTTGATGTAATTTGGCCCGACTAACCTAATGATAAAATCAATTTTTTGGTACAATAAATAGTTTGTTAAATATCGAAAGTATTTTAAAATAAAAATTAGAATAAATCCATCGACATGGTATTCTTTTTTCCATGTGCATTTTAATGTGGAATTAAATACATGCCTGTACTCTATTGCTATAAGTATATATTGTAATACTTTAGAAGCAATAAAATTCCATAGTCCATTGTCTATTATTGTGAGACTTTCATTCGCCTCCCAACTATCTCGGCGATCTCTCTCGCAACCACGCCACACCTCCATTATCCGTCATCTGCCACCGCAGTGACTTTTGATAAGTGACAACATTGAATTTAGTGCATTACAGTAAAGATTTTTTATTCATGAAGTGGATAGATGCTTCCCTTTCTAAATTTTTCGATATTTTCTATTTCTTCTTATTCTAAGTTTTTCCTTTTCCGTCCTTAGGGTTACATTCAAAATAGATTATTCCGCTTTACCCGAAACCCAAGATAAAGCTGCCCTTAATTGTAAAACTCGCCAGTTTGATTACAGTCTAAACTTGGGACCTTATAAACCCCCCTTTCGATCGGTTTTGTGGATAAATAGGATCAATTTTACTTTATGTAGTTAAACTTCTACCCCCCAATTTTATTGATTGTATTACAGTTCGGTTTAGTTTCGGTAGTGGCGTGGATTTTCAAATTGATCGCCGGATTAGGAATGAGTCAGATTGGCTGAAGGGTGGCGAGGCCGACGCGATTAGAGAAAATACCCCCTCTTAACGCTAATGTGGGCAAAGCTTTATTCGAAATAAAAAAGGTTTTCTCTCAGTGCTTTTGAGTGATTATTTCATGAGGGGATGACAACGAAATTGTTGGTTAGGGCATCATTAATTTTTTTTCTCAGTAAGAATTTAAAGATTTAGCTCGTTGAAAACTGAAATTTCTAAAATTAAAACATTAAATAAACTTTGTTTAATTAATTAAATCTTTGCAAAAACAAATCACTTTTTTTTCTGGCGATTGTATTGTAACGATCTTTCTCTCTAGCCGGGAACATAACAGTTAGTCTTCGACATTCGGGAATCATCTCACAAGTGCTATAAGAGCTGAAAAAAAGCATATCTTAATTATAAGTTTAAGAATTGTAGTTTGAAAGAGAAATTGGCTGAGCTTAAAAAATTAAATGTTCTTAAAAATAAAACAATTCCAGATCACCTAAAAAATGTTGACCAATTAAACAAATATTTTACTGAAATAGGACAAAATAATAAAAATACTAAACCTATGTTGCTGAATTTTTATAATAATACCTTATTACATAATATGACTTTTCAATTATTGATGAAGAATTAATTTATAAAATTATTCTTTGTATAAAATTTAAAGCTTTTGTTGCAAATAAATTAAATATAACTCTTCTCTCTCTTTGCTGTCCTTTTCTAATACCATATATAACACACCTCATAAATAGCTGGATTGAGAAGTCATACTCTCCAAAAATCTGGATAATTTTGCCTCTGGCTAAAGTTAATAACCCTACTGAATTAAGTCAATTAAGATCAATATCAATTTTGCCAACTTTCTCAAAAATTTTGGAAAAAGCTATGGAAACTCAGATAATCAACTATGTTGACAAACCTATAGTGGAGTAAAAACAAGAAAAGAAGTCGCTTCCTTCTCGAAAAATTTTTTTTTAAGGTATAACCACATGAAACCTTTACAGGATTATTAGTTAGGTCCCTATGCATGTAAAATAACTAGTTACGACATCTTTTGAGGGGTCAGACATTTTTTATCCCGAAAAATGTCAATAAATTGTCAAAATGTTATATTTATATTTTTTTACACATGCCATGCGATAACTTCGAAACTAATGAACATATACACATGAGGTTTTTTTTAATCAATTGGAGATATATAGGCGGTCATAATAGTGCTAGTTAGGTCATAATAGTTCTCTGATTAGCGTATTTAAAGAATATATTCGGCGAAAAGGATGATATTTTAACAAAGAAAAAACTTGTTAAATATCATCTACTTTGTAGAAAATCTTACACTATAAGCTATAGCCTACAAAATCTTGAGCATGCGTCCCAAATTGTCGAAAATGAAGGCAACGAAGCTAATAATTTGGGAGAAGTTTGTAAAAAATTATTAAGTATTCATTGTTTAACTGGATGTGATACTACTTGTGCACTATTAAAAATAGGTAAAAAATCAGCATTCGACATTTTATATAAAAACGTCGATAATTTAAAGGGGCTCGAAAATCTGCCATTTTTGCTTGAAGATGAAGCAATAAATTTGGGCCAAATCTATTTATTGTATCTATATAAAAATAAAAACACATCTATTAAAACTCTAACTAAGGTTGCATTTAACAAAAGAGTCAAATCGATCAGCCTCAGAATTGCCTTCTACAAATGATGCGTTTAAGCAACATTTAAGAAGGTACTAAACGATAGAATGAATTTATTACATATGTTAGATATTAATGATCAATTTTTTTAGATGTATATACCAATTAAAAATATGGTATAATTCTCATGTCAAAGAAATAATTTTGGAAGATCCTCGTGAATATGGTTAGAAAAATGATGAAACTTACTGGAGACCGATATCAGCAATACAAGATCCGATCCCCAATGAAGTAAGAAAAGCATTGTCAATTCGATGTTCCGATAAAAATTGCAACAATAATAGGTGCACGTGTTTAGCTCAAGGGTTAAAATGTTGCGACGAATGTAAATATATATAGTAACAGACCACAAGATGAAGACCTAAGCTCGTCAGATTTAGAGTCTGAAGAAATCTAAATCTTTTCAATTTATTTTTTTTTTTGTTTTTGCAATTCCTGTTTTAACTTAATATTAAAAATATAAGTGTAATTCCAGTGCAGTCTGCGCTCCTAATAAAAAAATTATCAAATCGCCAAATTAGTTAGGAGATTACCCAAACGGGCCTTCAAAACACATCGAGAGCGCGGTACCGTGCGACATTTTGTGGGCATCTCCAAGTAAGTATATTGCGCATTGCCGCGCGTCCCTGTGTTAATATTTTAAGTGACGATAGCTCTAAAAGTATTTGTCATAGAAGGTTGGTTTTTACTTTAAAAACTTGTTCAATATCTCTTATTTAATTTGTATGCAGATACTATGGTAAAATTCCTTAAAACAAAAAAGTTTCCCGCTTACCGAAAATCATGCAGCAATAAAAGTAAAATTTTGAGTTTACTCTATTATCCAAGAAAAAATAAGCTCACCAGGGGACACGAATGAGTACTGTTAGAACCGCCTGTATGTCTCCAATCGATTAAAAAAAATCTCATGTTTATAAGCTAATTAATTTCGAAGTTATCGCGTGGTATGTGTAAAAAAAACATAAGTATAACATTTTGACAATTTATTGACATTTTTCGGGATAAAAAATTTCTGACCCCACAAAATATGTCGTAATTGGTAATTTCTTATGCACAGGGGCCCAATCAATGATCCTGTATATGTTTCATGTGGTTATACCTTTAAAAATTTTTTTTTAACATTTTTCCACCGTTTTTACTCCACTATTAATATTATTCCTTCCAAACAGTCGGGATTTAGACCCCGATATAATTGTTCGACGGCACTGTGTGAGATAGTGGACGATATTGTCACTTCTCAAGATTCTGTAAATGCAACTGTCTTGATACTATTATATTATTTCAAAGCATTTGATATGATGGTTCATAATATCTTGATTGCGATTTTAAAATATATAGGCTTTAAGGAGGCTTCATCTTCTTTAATTAATTCATTTTTGTCAGAAAGAAAACAGCGAGTTTGCCTTGAGGGGAAAAAATCAGGAGTACCTCAGGTTAGTATACTTGGCCCATTTCAATTTATCTTATATACTAGCATATATATCTTAAACATTGCAAATTCCTTAAAATATTGTAAATATCATCTCTATGCAGACGATACGCAAATGTATTCGTCATTTATACCTAGTTTAGCTGCCATATCAACAAAACAAATAAATAATGGCTTAGGGGAATTACTGAAATCTTCGGAAGATCATTTACTGAAAATAAATCCTACAAAATTGCCAACCATTCTATTCTGAAATTTATAAAAACCACTTAGAGAATAGTATAAAATTAGGCAACAATGTAATAGAATTTAAGGACTCAGTTAAAAATCTAGGCGTAATATTGGATTATAAATTAAAATTTAAAAAACATATTACTTTTTGTTTAAAAAAAGCATATTCGATGTTGAAACTAATTTATTCACATAGATATTATTTATCGCAAAAAACTAAGGCTATGTCCTGTAAAACGATCGTTTTATCATTTTTCAACTTTGCTGATTACGTATATGGGCCTTTTTTGGACAGCCTGAACATAAAAAGGGTTCAAAAAGTGCAAAATTGCTGTCTGAAACTCATATTTGGCATAAGGCGTAGACAAAGAATATCTCACAAATTGTCCGAAATAAGATGGCTTAATATGAGTGGCAATTTACATTCAGCAGTATTTTTTTATAAAATTATTAAATTTCAACGTCCTCCAATTTTTTTTTCACCTCCACCGCAAAATTAAATATCGCACCGATGTTTATAACATCAATATCCGAAAATTAGACCTTTTAACTATACCACCTCATAAAACTGAAACATTTAAGAAGTCATTTACCTATCAAATAGCCTCTGGTATTAATAAATACAAAATAATAGACTGTTCTTTATCGATACCAGTCTTCAAAAGAAAATTTAAAGGCAAATTGATTCAAGAGCATTAATTTGCATATCATCTCACTATGTTATCTTATTTCTATCTGATCTTACTTCTTCTGTTTTTTCTTTAAATTAATCTCTCTATCTCTTTCTCTTCTCTTAAATATCTCTTGTAATTTGTAAACTGAAAACTATATTGTTTTTTTTCATTGCTCACTGCTTTGCGGCCATGTATTTTTTTATATAGTTTTTCCTTTGCTCTAGCAGCTGCCTCTTTTTGGAGATAAGCTGCTGTAGCTTTTTATTTCGAATACTTCATAGTTTTATTATGTATTATTTTGTTTATAAGCATATATATTTGGGAATAAATAAACCATAATTATTATTATTATTATTATTATTATCTCACCGGTCGCCTTGAATAGAAAGTGCGAAAAGGATAGGCGAGCGGCGGGCACACCTCGCGACTTCTCGGGACACACGTAGACGTCTACCGAATATATATATAATAACTTTACCGGCGGGAAAGCGAATGTTCTTATGGTGGTCTTGCGGAAATGCTGCTGTCATCCTAAAGCAAATTTTCCTTATTGATCTCAGTTTGTTATTTAGACGAACTAATACATATGTGATTTATATCGCGAAAAGTTATGATAATACACTTTGAATAGCGTGAAACTTTTACCTGGATTCCGAGCCATTTTGCAAATACATACTTATCCATGAGGTGACTTTGATGTAATTAATTTATTCGGACATTTCCAATTAGAATAATCTGGTCAGTTTAAAGATCCTTTGCCACTTTTGATTTTAAATAGTTCATAAATTAATAGTGTCGAATAAAAAGACAAATCGCTTGGTAAACGATCGTCTTTACTATCGTAAGCAGCAACGCTTGTTATTTTTTCTACAACTTTCCTATTTATTTGCAACATCTTACTGTTCTTCTTCCAAATATACTAAACACAATTTTTTACGATTTTCGAAATGACTTAACACATGATCTTTAGATAACGACTATTAAAAAAAAATTAAGCACAGACAAAAACATGATATCCCTAATTTGGAAAAGTTACAAGTAACTGAATATTATGTATGTTTTGAATACAAAAGTTTAGTTGCTAAGATGCCATTAATGTATTTTTTATTTTCTTTAAATTGGTACTTTTAGAGCATGAAATCTGAAAATTTTAAGGACAACAAAAAACAAAACGCGCCTTGGATAACTGAAAATATTAAACCCCTACAGAACCTACGCAACGAGGCTTTGAGACGTTATAAAAAGTCTAAAATGTCGGCACATTTTTCTTATTACAAAAAATTGAAAATTTAACTAAAAATCTTGACAATACAAACTCTTTTTTTACCAATCAGACACCGATAATAATTTGATTTAGTTTTATAGTACCTTCTAATATTAAAGAAGGCATTACTAGCCCATTAATTTTTGGGCCGGTAGCAGAAGCAGAAGCAGGTAACATAATATTTGATATCAAAAGTAAGGCCTTTGGGTCTGACCAAATAAACTCCTACCTGATTTAACTGCACTACTCTCATGTAATTCGTTATATCACGCACATTATTAATGTCGGTATTAAAATAATCGTATAGATACTTTACCGAAATTAAATGTACAAGAGCGATTTTCATTTAAAGACGTAAGTTTTATTCCAGGATATTATTAAAAATTTAACAAAAACAGCTGTGATATGTTCGGCATTAGTGTTAAACTTATTAAATCCATTAGAAATCAGATTATTCTGCCCTTAACATGGCTAATTATTAAATGTTTTAAAGAAAATTATTCTCCGGAAACTCTGAAGATTGCTGTTTTAGATTTGAAGAAGGTTAGTCGGAATGCTCCTGACAGCTACCGCCCAATATTTCTTCTTCCAATAATATCTAAGGTCCTAGAAAAATATTCAATTCAAATTGTCAACTTTCTTAAAAAAATAGTCTTTTTAACAGAAGCCAGTTTGGCTTCAGACATAAAAAAGACACTACCCTGTATCCTTCATCTGACACAGTTATATTTTATGCATGTTTTTTGCGATTTAAGTAGGGCTTTTGACTGTAAAGATCATGAAGTCCTCTTGGCAAAAAGTAATATGCTACAATTTCGCAAATACTGTAAATCTACTTCAATCGTACCTCGAAAGCCGGCATTAGTGTTATGTTGGGGTCGCATCGGCAAGGGCAGAAGTATCCAATAGGTACCTCAAATTGGAAGGCTTAATTTTAGGACCTATACTCTTTCTAATATACATATCGTTTGCCATATATTGATCAACAATAAAAATACACTCTCTTTGCCAATGACACGGCAGTGTCTATGATGCTGATTAGAGTCATTCCTGGAGGACTCCGTCGCTGCACATGAGCTAGTCCAAAACTGGATACAGAAGATCTACATGAAATAAACTTCAATATGATTAGTGCTACATATCTTGGAGGGTATCTGGACCCTGGATTGCAAAGGGATGTTCACACTGGCATGTTGTCTTCGAAATTGGCTAGTAATCTGTTTGTTCTCAGAAACTTAGCTGATAAGATGTCAGAGCAAGTTCTTAGGACGGCATACTTTGGAATTTTCCATACCCACCTTACTTATGCAATTCTTATGTGGGGTCATAGATAGTGCTCAACGGATCTTTGGCATGCAGAGAATGACAATGGGGGAATTGTATCGTATAAAGGTTTGGGGTTGAGGAAAGATTCAAGGATGGCCTTCCGGAATCTGGTTGGGCTAATCATGCCTTCTGCTCACATCATAGTGAACCTATTTTATGTCAAGAAAAATTCTTAGGTTTTTGTAACACATAGAGGTTTACCTGATTATGAAATGCTTCGGTGTCTAGGAAGATGTCAGGTTGGTCCAGGCTATTAAACTATCAGGTTTTTTAGTAAGCTCCCAGTTGAGATCAGAAATTAAAGATAAACATATCTTTATAGCCAATTCATTTCATTTCAAAGAGGAATTTCTCCAATTTGATTTTAATTTATTGTGATATAGAATAAGGATTTAATAAAAATGGATTTTAGATTTACATGGCTTCAATGTTTTATATTGTCAGTATACATCTATGTTTTTCTTATTCTTAGTTATGAAAGTTATTTTGTGATATTTGCTGGTCCTAATACAATTTTCTTTAGTGTTTGCCCATGCCCAGAACAGCACTTTCCATATCCTGGGATATGGAAAGTGCTGTTCTAACCTAATCCAAGATAGGGCTTTGGGCTATTCGGTAGTATATCTCGAAATCCAACACATTTAAGACAGCTTGACTGTGGGAGTAAATAATTATTTCCGTTCTATAGTTTTCGGACCTTCATCTACTTCTTCGCTTGTAGCGAAAAATGGTCAAATCCGTGTTGGTACGATACACTCCATCCCCTGACAGTTATGTGTGGGCTATCCTTGACCCGTCTGTGTCGATACATTACATTTGCAAATCCTACGAGATCGAGCCTGTCTATTAGATAATTCTTCACTGATTGGTATATTGACCTTAAAGGAACCTTTTATCCATACAGTGTCGTCTAGTTTTGCATTGACAGGCAGCAGAAATGGCATTACCATCCTCCATCTTTTTTGGTTTGGATCGATGTATGCCCTGCTGCCGGGTTGATGCTGCGATATAGAATCTTCATCCTTAGATGCTTCCTCTGAATCCACAGTGGAAATTCAGCCAACCCAGGAGGATGTTCAGCGCCGCACCTCCACCTGATGTGGTGCTCATCGGACCTGGAACGTGACCGGGCAGCCTTTGTGGTTTTAGACAGTTTTTGAGCAATTGAGGCATTGTTTATTGCCGTTCACTAGATCACTAAGCCGTACATTACTCGAGGTCTAATGACAGCAGCATATAGCCAGCGTACCATAATATGCAATTCCTTTGTGGGCTGCCTCGGTGACGTATTTATTCCACGTTACCTTGTTGTCCAGGTACATGCATAAGTACTTGACCTTTTGCTTGATTTGAAGAGGTTTCTGCTATATTAATGAACGAGTCTTAATCCTGCAAGGTCTTTCATTTTCAAGTATGAGCTCTGTTTTATCAGGATTAATAAAAAGGACCGTTTTCAGGCACCGTCTTTAAATAATTCTGCATGCGTTCTGCATAACGAAGTATACTGCGATTACAAAGTAGTTGTACTAACACGTGCTCTTGAATTTAAAGCTGCCAAAGAAATGAATAAAGGTCAGCCTCATGTCCGGCAAGTCATTGCAGAAAAGAACGATTTTAAGGAATCGGTTAAAGGGATTATTAATGGAGCTCATACCCGCCAAGATCGGAAATTAGAGCGCTGGAAATATGGAAAAACCGGTCACATAAGAAGATAATGTCCAGAAGGCGCTAGTTTCACTCCTGCTAAACTAAGAAAACTGTCAAGAAAAGAACTGTCCAGAGGACTGCAAACATTTTTAATAGACACAGCAGAAAGATGCTCATTTGTTAAGGACCACTATCATTGATAATACTTTACAAAGTAGGGATTCTATGAGGGACCAAGAAGAAGATCCCGATATTCAGTCAGTTATAAACTAAATAAAGCAAAAGAAGAAACCAACTTGGGAAGAAGTTGCCAAGAATTCTCCCAACGTCAAGTCATATTTGGGGATAATAGGACTCTCTAATTTTGGAAGATGGACTCTTCTGCTGAAAACGTCGATAAAAAGGAAAGAAGGCAAATCGTTCTATGCGGAAATGTCGAATTTTGCAACTTTGGACTGTCAGAAGGACATCCTGTGCTAAAAAGGTAAGGAAAAAATTGCTGGGTCAATAGAAAGGCAAAAGTAAGAGACCGGGGCAAGAAATATGTTGTGCTTGGCAATACAATGTGGGAAGGTCCTTTAAAAAGATAGCTATTGACTTTGTATCCTAGGGAATACGTACATGATGGGTATTATTAAACTTCCTTCACTTTCCAATTAGTCACGTTTCAAACAATATACTGACTCCCTAGAAGCCTAAAATTCTCAATAACATTTTAAAATATTTATCCCCTAAATCCGCTCCTTTATCATCGCATTCGTACACTTGAACAAATACGGTACGTTACGCTCAGTAAACCCATCATGCAGTTTTTATTAACCATTGTATGATTTTTGGGTTGAAGAAACCACCGAAGCAGAAGAAAAAGAAGTCTAACAAAGACGTCAAGCATGGAGAATAGCTGGTTAATTAGCAAAAGGTATGTTTAATGAAAAGAAAATTTTATGAGAAATAAATTTTTATATGTTTTAAAAATTAAAGTATGTAGAATAGTCTTCTTTTGTTATAAAAAAAGTTTAAATTAAGTTTGCTTAATTTAGAGATATATGCTATCTAGAAGTTAATTTTTGCCTGGTGCATTCACCAAAAACGAGTTTTAAAGCAAAAGTATTGGAGAAGCTTTAGGCAGATTTCTACTAAATATTTTAATTTATATTAAAAAAAAATAAAAGAGAAACCCTGTCAATCAATATTTTTGCAAATATTTCAATTTGCGTTCAAAAATATAAAAAAATGCATAGTAAGGAAACATGTAATTAAGATCCACACATTTTTAAAAATGTCCCAATGAAATGTTCTCGTAAACTAAATACTCATGAAAAAATCCTGAAATTTGATATTTAACTTTGAGGCACGACACATTAGCCTGTAAACCAATTTTTTCAGAAATATTTCAATTTCCGTTTAAAAAATCACAAAAATATACTATGGAAACTTGCAGCTTAGATTCTGATATCAAAGTCTATATATTTCAACAAAGCCAAACTATGAAGACTGTATAGAAACTAAAATATATAGACATTAGCCTATCAAGCAATTTTTTTTACAAATATTTTAATTTTAAGCTGAGAGATGGTAAGAACTAAATTTCATGTATGTTAGTCTTCATTCTAATTAAAGGAAGAAACGACTTACCTGTAGGAAGTTCGTTCCAAATTCTATGAGCTATACTCGTCCTATTAGATTATACGCGTAGTCACACTATCGAAACTTTGTCGAGCACATTTTAAAGCTGATATAAAAAGCCAACCAAATGTTACCTACTACTCCCATCCCCTACCGTACATGAATCATTACACTGTTGAGGAAAAAACTTCAAAAGGTAATGATCTGGGAGGGTTATGGGAGGGACTTTAATTGGACGAGTATAGCTCATATAATTTGGAACGAACTTCCTACCGGTAGGTAAGTCGTTTGTTCCTTTAATTATATTTCGCTGTACTCGTCCAATTAGATTAGACGCATAGTTATTTAAAGTAACAATAATTCCGCTTTTGAAGTTTTCTGAAAGAAAAAAATATAAATAAAATAAAATAAAAATAACAACGAACACCTATACATTTTCGTAAGTACACAATTTTATTATTAAAGTATTTCAATATTAACACTTTAAACCTGTAGATAAACTTATCAAAAATTAATCCAAAATCAACAACTAACAGTAACCCAAAAAATAATATTAGGCATATGCTTAATATTACAACATTAATATGAATGAACCAATTAAAATCGGATCCTACACCCGCAAAGTCAAGTTTCAATCAAATAAACGTAAGCGAAGAAATTTTTAAGAAAATTTTAATATGCACAAACAAGTAACAATATTAATAATAAAGTGTTGATATTATATCTATGTATGCATATGTATTTTCTTTTTACCTATGTATACTATTACTGATAAATAGTGAAAGCCAAGACTGATTTGGCCAATACGGCACTACAAGAATTCCCTTAGATTTATTTTCTACAATCTTTTTTAAAACGCGTCCTATTATAGGGAAAGGGGGAAATGCTTCACATTTAATTGTAAATGCATCTGATGTTATAGCTTATGGATCTTTAAACCATGAAATATATTTCTTGCATTTTGCATTTGCTTTAGAAGCAAATAGATCAATAATAGGCGTTCTTTCCAAATTGTCTTACAATTTGTGGAAAATTAAATGTATTTAACGAATATTCTGTCTTAAAATTTAGATTTCTAGATCTGCTATTTTATTTTCTTTTGAAGGAATATATGAAGCATAAAGCGTTAATTTTTGATTTTCACACCATAACCATATTTGCCTACTTAGTCTATTTAATTTCTCGAATTGTATGCCCCCCATTTATTATTTATTTATGTATGCTATCGCAGTCTTGTTATTTACACGAAGAAGAATGATACAATTTCTTGCTTCTGAAGCAAAACACTGTAAGGCATAATATACAGCCAAAAGTTCAAGAAAGTTTACGTGATGTTTCATTTTATTTTGACTCCAAAATCTCCGTGTGGCTTCTGTATTAGATGCAGCACCCCATCCCGTTTTTGACGCATCTGTATACATTTCGAAAGAATATCTTTTATAACTAAAGTTATTAAAAGATTTATCTAGAGTTAGTTTCGACCATAACAATTCCTGACGAACAACTTTGAACACCGATATCTTTGAGTTATAACTTCCGAATTTCTTTAATCCCAGAAATTCTTCTCGATCTAACCTTTTAGTATGGAATTTTACATGTTCTTTTTTCTAAAAATACGTTTATAGCATTTTTAGTTGTTTATTTTTTACTCTTAGGAAGAGAAATTGTCATATTTTGACTATTGTAAATATATCCCAAATATTCACACACTTGTTCCGGCTTAAATTTAGATTTTTTCCTGTTTATTATAAACCCTAGTTTTTGTAAAATAAATGAAACGATAGATACACTCTTTTCTACTTCCTGATTAGTCTTTTCCAGTAAAAAAATGTCATCTAAATTAATAAAAACGTAAGGAGCCGTTGATAACCCCATAGGCAAGCAATTAAATTCATAAAGTTTATTTTGAAATTTAAACCTAAGATATTTTCTATGTTAGCTACCGTATAATAGGCATCTTTCAAGTCAATTATGGCCATATACATATTTTTGGATGTTAAATCTTGAACAGTTTTATAGTTGTCTAATTTAAAATGAGGGGGACTTAGAAATTTGTTTACACTTTTTAAGTTTAAAATAAAATGTTTGGATTTATCGAATTTTGATACAAGAAAAAAGGGCGACAAAATCTGATCTTTTAACGGTTTACATTTTCTTATTACCCCTTTGTTGAGTAATTCTGATATAGCAGTTATATAATCTTTTATTTCATTTTCCTGAATTTTGGTTGGAAAATAACTACATTGAAATGGTTTTCAATTAAATGGAATTTTGTACCCATTTACCCATGACAAAATGGTTTTGTCAGAAGTAATATGTAACCAATTTTCAATATAGTTTTTTATTTTTCCAGCGTATATATCAGAACTTACCTCTATTTCTGATAATTGCGTTTGTAATAAGCTTGTTTGTTCAGTCGATCTTTCCCTTGATACCGGTCTCTTCTCTGAAGACGGTCCTTCATTTTCCCTTTGTGGAGGCTGGGTTGATAGTTTAAAGACATCGAATGCTTCTGAGTAGGTTTACCTCTAATAAGCTTATCAGAGAACGCCCTATTATTTGACGTTGATGGCAGTTGTTTCGACGATGAATAGGCCTTCATTTCTTTTCCTGTTCTCCATTGGTTTTTAACCTCTTTAAATTTTTATGCAAAACTTTTCCCGCACAGCAATTCATCTGGTTTACTTTCTTTAATAATTTTTCTTACTGTGTGGTTCATATGAGCCTCTATATGATATTTTCTATTGTACCAATATCCACTATACTAGGTAACATTTTTTCGTTTAAATTAACTTGGGCTGTTTGACCACTTTAAAGTGTTTTTGAATGGTAGAAACATATTTATCATCCTTTTTAATGGACTCTTCTAGAAATGCCTCCAACTCTGAATTTAGCAGAGGACTCCGTAAACCAGAAATATTTTGAGGGATTAAGTATTTTCTCTCCATATCCTCTTTTTCTGACGTTTCTAATCCCAATGTTAAATATTTATTCCAACGCTCTGCTAGTGCCTGATGAACATCCGGTTCAAAAACTGGCTCACTACCTGTTGGTACCTCGCACAAAAGTCTCAGAACTTCTGGACTTGGCATTGTTGTTCGCATGAAGGAGACCTACCAGGTCAATTAATCATAACCTCTGGTTCTAAATATTGCGGTGTTTGCTCATCGCTACTTCTAGCGCTAGCATTCTCTGAATCAGATGTACAGCTTGATTCACCTAAAATATTATCGGTTACTCACCTATGCAGAAAAGAGCTATATTATATTTATTTATATAATATGCAAAATTTATTTATAAAATATACATATTGCAAAAGCGTTTAGAAAGTTAACGGGTAGTCACTGTGTAACGTTGAGACAACTCTTCTTGCTCTTCAAATGATAAATTCTACCCTAAATATTATGAGTGATTTCAACTTGCCTCATGGTATATGGGAGAAAAGCAGCTTTAGCTATACAGTAACAAGAAATAAAGCACGACCGCAAGAAGAATTTAATTCCATTTAACCTCACCCAAAAGCTTTCTCAATCTAGTAGAATTACATGATGTCTAGCAAGCAGACTATTGTTTAGTTTCTTCAGATTTTAACCCGCCGCTGTGTATTAAATTAAATAGTTGTCTCATAAAGGCCAAAGAGGGTCTCGGGCTGATTCTCCAACGATCTTAAGCCATCAATTTTTACGAAATTGTAATGTTTTTGAATCAACAGATAACATGATAATTGGGGTTTTTATTTTTGAATAAGCCTCATGAAATAATGCTAAATCCTTTTTATGAAATTAATTTTATTGCAATTATTGATTTATTTATATCTCTAAAAAAGTATTCGACTAGAAAATTCCAAGTATGTTTTCTTTCTTATTGAACTTAAAAATAGTATCATCGGAAAGGAACAAATGTATAAAAAATGTAAAGAAAGACTATAAGTTACCGACTATCGGGAGGTTGAAAGGTTAAAACAGATATGCAAGGATCTGACACAGGAATGACACACTATAGACAATATGTTAACTACACTTAAGCAGCTATTGACACAAACATAAAGAAATGTTGGTCATTTGTTAACCATTAAATCAAAAATAGCTCTTTTTCAAATACACTAAAATATTTAGGCAAGACAAGCTGTTCTGGAGAGAGGATTGCTAACATATTTGCTAATTATTTTTCTACAGATAGTGTGCCTACATTATTCCTAAAAAATGTAGCTTTAGTCTATTTAAAATTGAAAGGCTAGAATTAGTATTTCCGTGGAACTATGGGCGCTTTGTTTGCTTTCAACATCTCTGATGCAATGATGCCAAATGCGTATGTGGAAATAGAAAAGAAAACATTTTATAATTTCATAAAAATTTGTCACTTACTTTTACAGGCACAAAACAATACTACTGTTCCTAACTATAACTATACAGATCGTGTTTTCGTTCGTTACTTATAGGAAACCGCATAGAGGAGAAATTTGGCAACGTCGCGCGTGTACGAGTGCCTGCAACAGAGCACCACCACGGCTGGCCCGAGGACGGGATTAGTAAACATCTTTCCCGATCTTAAACGACTTTCGATTTTTAGAAACTATAATGCCAGGAATTCGAAAATTGTAATTGGAAAAATTACTTAGAAATCTAATCCTCTTGGTACTTCTTACTTCGCGCGTTTGATGGAAAGTGGTAAAAAGCAATAAATATTAATAAACTTACCGCTGGCAATTACTGCAAAGGCTGCACTCTGATTTTTGGAGTTGCTGGAATAAAGAATATTTACATGAGATCTTCAGAGATCTAAATGGAACCACTAAGATTCACCTGTAAATATGGCGCATTAGTTTTGATATAAAATGACAACACGAATTCCGAGAATAATTGAACATTATCCAGGAAAGGATCACGTCTCAAGAGTAGCCACTATGCGTGCTACCGATGGTAATTTGAAAATTGCTCAAATTAATATAAAAAAATATTTGTATGATAAATATTAATTATTAATAGATTACGCTTTAAATTATAAAAAATATTACCAATTATAAACTCTATGCTGTTTTTAACATACTTCATTAGAGTAAAGGTACTTCTTCTTCTTCTTCCTATCTAATAAAAAGCATCTTTATGGAAATTAAATATTTTATATTTATTATAGATTTCTTAATAAGTTTTTATTATTCTACATTTATGACGACGGTTGTCCCTTGATATGATGTTAAAGTCTAGTTCCGCACTAGATGCCGCACTAAATAGTCCATGCGCCTATGTCGTATTTATTGTCGCATGATATACCTGTTTAAATGGCAAAATTTTATATACGTAAAACCCCATATTTTACACTATTTTTTATTTTCCTTCCGAAAATGTAAATTTTTAGAAAGAAAATAATATCACAAGAAAATAATATAAAAAAATTGACCCCGGACTAAAATCCAAGCATTTTACAAAACATTTTAAACACTCACAGACTTCTCACTTTATTTAATCACTTAGCCAGTCTATTAAATAAAGATAAAACACCTGCGTTCTGGCGATTCTATTCTATTTTAGGCTGTGCTAGTGACTGTGTATCTCTCTCTATTCCACTGATTTTGAGGATTAAGGGGCCGTACCCAGATAAATTTTTGGGCTGTTTTTGTATTACTTTCGTCGTGTTTTTAAAAAGATCTTTAAGGATGGGTCTATCGACCTAAGGGGGTGACCCCCTGGTCACGTGAGGTATTATTTGATGTGTTTTGCCGGTTTTGCTTTTTACACGTTTATGAAAGTGCAGAACTTAGTATTTGACCTGTATTTTTCTAATTTTTTTGCAGTTTTAACTGTGAGTAAGTGTATTTTTTTTATTTGTGTTTGTTGATTTGCTTTGATATTATACCTAAAGACCTTAAAATATTTCGACCCTGCGAAAATAGGCAGAAAAATTTGGCAAATGAAGAGGAAAATATTTGTGCTGGCTTATGGAGACTGTGAGTGCACAAGAAAGACAATAACATTTGTGATGAAAACAATAAGAGTGATCGTGATTTAGACTCAGATAGTTCTGATCGTTCATTTTTTAGTGTTGAGGAAGCAGAGGAAGAAGCCAGGGAAGTAGAAGCTACAGGGAAAAATCAAGGAGTTTTAAAACGTAAATGTTTAAGTATAGACGCCAAACAAATTTGTTTAAATGTCTATAACAATCTAAGGAATGATCCTCAGTTTACAATTGATTGTAGTGCTTTGCAAAAAACAGCGTTTTTAACAGGGGTTCCCTATAGTATAATATGCTATTTTGTAAAAAAAAAAATTAAAGATAGAAAAAAAAGGAAAGATGCAGAACAATCAAAGAGAATTGAAACGGCCAAATTGCTAAGGGAAGTTGTGTATTCTTAATACAAAAACAATGAGGTTTTGACAATAGAGATGGTTAAGGACACCTTATCGGCAAGGGACAAACATTTTTCAGTTTCAACCTTATGGAGATACCTGATAAAACTTGGATTTAAGCTTAAAATGGTTAACAAAAGGGCTGCTGTAATAGAAAGTACTCGAACTGTCAGGTGGCCTATAGAATATTTGGAGAAAATTCTAACAAATGTGACCTGAAAGATGTTCCACCAAACAGGGGATCTCGGATCATTATTATTCATTGTGGTTCTGATCATGAAGATCTGTGGCTAAACTAGTTATTATTCCATATGGTAAGAAAACCCTATTTTTATTAATTAAACAAGTTTAAAATTTTGTTTTTTACAGCTTACTGCCCTTGTTGTCCTTCAGCGACACAATAAAGACTGCTTTTTCCTCCATTCTCTGGGAAAAAGTCAATTTTTTGCCAAAGTGAGAAAACCATATTTTTATTAATTAAACAAGTTGAAAATGTTGTTTTTTACAGCTCACTCCCCCTGTTTGTTCTTCAGTGACACAATAAAGACTGCTTCCTCCTGCATTCTCTGAGAAAAACCCATTTTTGCTAAGGTAAGAAAAACGCTGTTTTTATTAAGAAAACAAGTTTAAAAATTTGTTTTTATAGTTTTTAGTCCATAACTTGTCTTACAGAGAAACTATAAAATCAGTATATTTTTTGCAGTTACTACCACACTTGTTCTGTCCCAGAGAGGCAAGACTACTTCTTTCATAATTCACTGGAAGAAAAAAGGCTATTTTACATCCGAGTTGTAATTATTATAAAAAAAATATTGTAAATTTATTTTTATCAATTAAATTTAAAAATTATTTTTGCTACTCGTTATACATTTTTTAAATCTCTTTTAGTATCCATATGCCATATGCTTCAGTGCGAGATGAAGTTGGAATCCATAGCGGCAACAGAGAAACTGTTTCCTGTCTTAATAGAAGAAACTGCTAAAGAAAAAAGGCAAAAAACAGAGTTTAGAAAATTGTATTAACACTTTGGGTCAGATCCAAATGAGTGGTTAAATTTATAAAAGTATTTATTATCCTTACTGTAATTTTAAGATCCAGTGTTTAAGTTGTGTCTTTTATACGTATAAGATATGGACAGCTAGATGGTTTTAAATGTAAAAGTTTATTTAAAAAAAATATACTTCCAAGTTTGAAGACAAATCCTCCAAATACCCTTTTGTGTCAACCTTTTGTTTTCAGTAAATCTTTAATGCCGTAGTCCACAGAATAAATGGGTTTAAGTAATTTGTACTACCTATTCTCTCATCACTTATTCAACTCATCAACTATCTTGAATTTCTAACTTTATAAAACCAATCCCAAAAATCCCGAATAATTAAATTTTAAATACAAATAAATTTTAAGGCCGGACCTGTGCAACTTTTCACGCTTGAGTGGCTGGGACTGAGGTCAGACGTCTAACAAAATAGTACGTGTACAGGGTGGGCCAATTTAGACGTTTTCTTATGGGAAGTCATGTCCCTGTTAGAGATAAAAAAATTTGACCTCCATTCTCCGGGCTCAAATTTTAAAAGAAGTTTATTGAAGCAAATGAAATTTTGCTATGGCAAACAGTTTGGCCGCTAGAGGGCGTTTCTAAAATTTGGTCATTTTCATTTTTCGGCTATGGCTGTTGTGTTTTTAAAGATAAATGATTTCTGTAAAGACTTTCTTATAGCACTTTTAAGCGCTTAACATGCTCATGATGTTTAAATTTATAGAGGGTGCTTCATTATTATTTTTTTTTTTTTTTTTAATGGATTGCATATTATTTTTTTGCATTTTCTTGTAGCCCTTAAAATTCCCTTTTCAAATATATATAACACTAATAATCTAAATTTAATAGTTTACGATAGATAAATAAATTTCTTAAATATTAAAAACACGTAGGTAATGACCCGCCATTTTAATCGCGTAAACGGAAGAGTAGGCGTGTTTTAAACTGCTATAAGTGAAGCTTAATAATTACATAAACAAACTTGTTTTTATAATCTATGTTTTCCTTTGTATTTATGTTTTGATATTAGAATCCAAAAACGTATCAATTTTTCAAAAAATTCCATATGGTTAGATGTTTTATCAAATATAATGAAAATTTAAGGGCCTGCGATATCAACGTCCTTATTAAAAATAAGTGCAGGTATTTAAGACACTCAAAGAAAGGATGTTATAGGTTCTGTATTTTTTATTTGTGATACTTCAGTAAGCGCTTTTAAAAATCAAAAGTAAATTAAACAATAGCTCCTGTTTTATTAAATATTAATTATATTATATTATTATAACTGTATGGACAAATACAGTTATAAAAACAAAATAATACTGTAAAAAAAAAATAAAAGTATTTATTTATTTATTGATTTTAAACTTAGAATATGAACTAACAAACAAAAAGTAAAAACCAGATTTTATTTTTTTATTGATATTTTAACTAAAACTGCAACTCTGTATATTACGTACTTATAACAAGTGTTCAAACTGAGCTCCTTCCTGATCAATGCACCAGCGGCTACGTTTTTCAACATTATCAACAGCGTTTCTTAATTCATTATTTGTTATTGTTGCAAATGCATTATGTAAAGCTTCTTCCAACATTACTCTTGAAGTAATTGGCTGTTGGTATACCAAGTCTTTTATTCTTCCCCAAAGATAAAAATCTAAGGGTGTTAAGTCAGGGGATCTAGGTGGCCAACGTATTGGACCTTGATTTCCTATCCACTGCTCACCAAACTGCTCATTTAAATAATTACTGACCACTCTAGAATTGTGCGGTGGCGCACCATCCTGCTGGAAAAATATAGGATGCCTCTGCTGGGCTAGAGGCAATTCCTCTAGGAAGCGCTCAACTTGCGTTCGCCGAATTTGTAAATATCGCTCTGAATTTAACTGTCCATCATAAATATAGGGACCAATAAATCTACCACGAAATATGCCTACCCATACACTAAAACTGACCTTGATTTCTTACAGCTACCGTTGCGTGAGGATTTGCTCGAGCCCAGGTATACCTATTATACCTATTAAAAATGCCTGCACTACTAATCGATGCTTCATCCGTCCAAATACAATTGTAGCCAAATGTTGTATCTTGACCACACTTTTGCAAATACCACCGACAGAATTCCAATCTTTTATCACGATCCGCAGGAAAGAGATGATGAACTTTTCGGGTTCGATAAGCTTTATACCTATATTTTTTTTAAATCCGTCTTGCAGAGGTCCTTGGCACACCAGTTTCTACTTCCAATTTCCGGGTGGATAGATTAGAGTTATTTTCAATTGCGCCCAAAACTGTTATATCCAATAGTTCTTGATCGTCATTTATATTATTATCAGCATTTCTTCGCGGCTTAGCAAAAGAACCAAAATTAATAAGGTTTCTTTTTAATTTCTCAAACAGCGTACTATGTGGCTGCCCCCGTTCTGGATATCGTCGTTGATATAAATTACAGGCCTCTCTTGCATTTTCATTACATTCAATAAAACATTTAATCATATCGAATTTTTCATAGTTTTGATACATGTGATTATTTCTTTTATGTGATTATCACATAAAAGAAATACAAAGTAAAACAGATTATGAAAATAAGCTTGTTTATGTCAAAATGACGTATTACTCAAAGCAGTTTGACAACCGTCTACTCAACCCTTTACGCAATTGTTTCACCCGCCTACTCTGTTTTTTAGGCGTTTTAAATGGCACGGCATTATAATTTATTGATACTTAAGAAATCTATTTATATCTCCTAAACTAATAAATTTAGATTATAAGTGTTATATATATTTGAAAAGGGAATTTTAAGGGCTACAAGAAAATGCAAAAAAATAATATGCATTCCATTAAAAAAAAAAAAAAAATGTAATAATGAAGCACCCTGTATAAATTTAAATATCATGAGCATGTTAAGCGCTTAAAAGTGCTATAAGAAAGTCTTCACAGAAATCATTTATCTTTAAAAACACAGCAGCCATAGCCGAAAAACGAAAATGACCAAATTTTTCTGAAACGCCCTCTAGCGGCCAAACTGTTTGCCATAGCAAAATTTCATTTACTTCAATAAACTTCTTTTAAAATTTGAGCCCGGAGAATGGAGGTCAAAATTTTTTTTATCTCTAACAGGGACATGACTTCCCATAAGAAAACGTCTAAATTGGCCCACCCTGTACGTAGGTAGTCAAATTTTATGAATCAAATGTATACATTATAATCCTATCTAAATAACAAGCTCAATATTACAAATTCATTTTCTTTTATTTCTGCGGCGGATAGCGATATATTAAAAGTAGTTTATAACCTAAAATCAAATGCAATTGGCCAAGATAAATTAAATTTAAATCTTATTTTATACTGTTGTCCATTTTTAATTCCTCATATTAGACATCTTGTAAACTTTTGCTTGATATCAGGTACAGTTCCTGATTCATGGAAGCAAGCCAAAGTCAGTCCATTGTGCAAATGGAACAACCCTAAGGAATTTAGCGACCTTCGATCAATCTCTATCCTTCCTTGCTTATCCAAGATTTTAGAAAAAGTAATAGAGATTGGCATTTTTGTAAATTATTTTGTAAATTAGACAGGGGCATAGTTGTGAGACAAGGCAGTACTGCAGATTTGTTTTGATTTTTTTTTTACAACCACATCGATGTGCTATATTTCCGTACAAGTGTTCCTAAATAACAGGTCAATATTTTTTTTTGTTTTATAAATATTTCCTGTTTTAACTAACTAGACTTGTTTTGCTGGCATTGACCTTAACTTGAAACCATAGAACTTCAACCTTACGACGTGCTAGTGTGTTTGTTTTACGCGTGTTCCTGGTGACGCTCAGGCTCAAGTTCCTGTTTGGCTAGCAATTCCTGTCTAACCGTATTTATATATTAATTAATTTATTAAAATGAATCGTAATTTCAAATGCTGTCAAAAAAAGGAGTTTTCAAATTATTGCTGCATCTTTTGTATGTCTATATTCCACCCAAGTTGTTTGGATAGAAATTCTGATGCCATAAAAATGGGAGGCTACAAAATTTTATGCTCAGAAAAATGTCAAATAAATTTTAATGAAAATGCGAATGAAAAGAAGTCTTACGAGCAGAAGATTCATGAATTATTGATTGAACTAAAAGAAAAGAATAGGCATATAGAAAGAATGAGAAGAAACAGTTTGGTGTTTGAAGATGAAGTGTCAGAGGCCGAAAAGAAGTTTTCTTCCTCCCTAGATAATCTACACAAACTTAATGATGAACTTAAAATTGAATTAACAAATTTAAAAACTAAAGAATGTGAGTTACTGTCACTATTAAAAGTATGTGAAGAGGAAAAAATAAATTTCAATATAGGAATCAATGAGTTAAATACCTTAAATAAAAATTTAATTGTAACAATAAAAACATTAGAAAATGAATCTGCAACCTATAAGACGCAAATAAATTTAATATGTTACAAATGGAAGTTAATGATTTAACCAAGATAAATAAGAATATGATCCAGTCGATAAAGGTGTTGGAAGTTGAAAAAGATACTTGCTATTCCGATATTTGTGCATTAAAGGAACAGCAAAACATATCTTAATTCGTTAATATAAATTATCCAACACCGTTGCCATGTAGGCCAAATTCAACCGTTGATAATCGACCTAGGCTTCTTTTTGTGGGTGGAAACTGTAGTAGAGTGTTCCTGAAGAAATTGCATCTGAAGTTTGAAGCTAACTACAAAGTCCAGTGTTTCCTGAAGCCAGGAAGTACAAACAATGAACTGATTTATACTGCATCATCTATGGTTAAGGAATTTACAGAAAATGATATGTTGGTTTTAATGTTAAATGGTATTTGCTCATCATTCGATATTTTAAAAAAAATTATACATTTACACAGCAATAGTTTAGTGATGACAAGCCCTTACATGTATTCAAACCATAATGTAATTTATAATAGCAATAAGGCTCTTTATAGAATATTTCACGCAAATAATATTAATCTAAATAGAATTTTAGAGTCTAATCATGCCAGCAACTTTGGATCAGATTTGGCATCATTACTGTATACCCATATTTTAAAACATTTCAAAAGTAGCATTTCATCAAAAAATGTGTGCACAATTAAACCAAGTAATCAATCTGGACTTCTAGATACTGACTGTGATAGGGATTCTTTTTTATAGATAAATACACAGAAGATGAAGCTCACTCACATTCTATAAATAACATTGAAAATAAGCATGCGAAAAGTTTCAGTAGTTTTATTTTAAATATACAGTCTCTAAGAAATAAAATGGACGAGCTTCATCTTTTACTTGATTCATGTGATTTTCCTGATATTGTATTACTAACTGAGCACTGGTTAAAGCCTAACGAATGTTTCTTAATATCTGATTATATTCCTATATCAATTTTTTGTCGGCAACACTCCATACATGGAGGAACAGCTATTTTAGTTAAACAAACAATTGAAGCTTTTTTCTGTAAAATTAATAAGTATGATAGCTTTCTGTTGGAGAAGGTTTTTGAATTCTCCCTTTGTTTTTGTAAGCGATTTAATTTATATGTTCTTTGTGTTTATAGACCACCCACAGGAGATATTGGTATGTTCCTGGACAAACTTGATTCTCTATTATCCCAATTGTCTCTACACTCCATAGTTATATTGGCTGGTGACTTTAATATCAACTTCACTGATGTAAGCTTGCCATCATATCATACATCCCTTTTAAGTATATTGGAATCTTATGACTTGAAGATGCATGTTCTTTCACCCACACGTATAACATCCTCATCTGCAACTACTATTGATTATTTGTGTACAAATTTAAATGATATGTCATGTAGAGTACTCTCATCTGGTATTTCTGACCATGAAGCCATTCTCGCTAGGATTCCATGGAACACTGTATTTCCTTCATCTCATTATATAGGAAGAATTTTCAGCAGAGCAAATTTTAATGCTTTTTCTTCTACTGCAGCTTTGGTTAATTGGAATGCAGTTGAAATGGCTCCTGACCCGTTTAATTTGTTATTTCATGTGCTATGTGACAAGATCAATCAGTGTTTTCCTAAAAAAAGGCTTAAAATGAAAAATAGAAAACCATGGGTCACAGCAGGCCTCAGAACTTCAGCTAAAAACCTCCGTTTTTTGGCTAAGCTGTGCAAGTTTACAACTAATGCAAACATTATTCTTTATCATCAGAAATATCGTAGTCTATATAGAAAGACGATAAAAGCAGCTAAGGTTAAATATTATAGTGACCGCTTGAATATGTCCTCAAATAGGCAGAGAGAATGTTGGTCAATTATAAATGACTTCAGGCATTCTCACAAGAAAGTTTCAGAACCAGAAGTAAGACCAAATAGTTAAGTAGAGCAAAATGATTATTACTGTAATATTCCTCATTTATTGCTCAAGGATGTGAATTCTAATATTGATCCTTTGCATTATATTCAACAAGTGTCAGTTCAAAATTCTTTTTTCTTTTATCCTGTTAGCCTTACTGATGTTAGAGATGCAATTAAAAGCTTAAAAAACCATAAATCAGCTGGAGCTGATGGAATATCATCAAAATTACTACTCCTTTTGCCTGACTCAGCATTGAATGCCTTAGCTTCTGCCATAAACAATTCCTTTCATAATGGCATCTTTCCAGCATGTTTGAAGGAGGCAGTGGTTATCCCTCTTTATAAGGGTGGAGATGTGAGTGAGCCTTGTAATTTTCGTCCAATTTCTATATTATCTACCCTCTCCAAGATAGTTGAAAAACTTGCAAAAATCAGAATTTTATCTTTTTTGCAACATAATTGCATTTTATCTGCAAATCAGTTTGGATTTCAAACGGGAAAAGGGACTCATGACGCTGTTTTCGGCTTTTTGGAGAGTGTCTATGTGTCCTTAAATTCTGGAGAGTCCGCGGCGGCAGTGTTTTGCGATTTATCCAAGGCATTTGATTGTGTAGATCATGGAATACTGCTGTCTAAGCTCAATAATTATGGCTTTAGAGGTGTGGCATTGCAATGGCTGGAATCCTATCTGTCTAATCGTACCCAAAGAGTTACAGTATCTGGATGTTTATCCGATTCCAGATCCCTTAAAACTGGAGTACCTCAGGGTTCAGTGTTAGGACCACTATTATTTTTGCTCTATGTAAATGATTTGGGTTCATTAAAACTGCAGGGCAAAGTGGTTCAGTTTGCTGATGATACCACCATTTTATGGAATCATAGAGATTCTGATAATGTTAGAGCCCAGGTTTTTAAGGATCTTAAGATTTTATCGGAGTGGTGTGCTGCAAACAGGCTTGTATTTAATGTGGGCAAAACCTTTATTATGGGATTTAAGTGTGACGTTCAGGGCCTTATGTTTAGTGAAAACTCCCCCTTGCAAAACAAAGAAAGCTGTAAGTTCCTTGGTATTACCATTGATGGTCACCTTCGCTTCGAAGATCATATCCTAAATCTTGCATCAAAATTATCCTCTGGATGCTTTGCAGTAAGAATGGCGGGGCATGAGCTGGGAGGGGTAGTTGCACGTTCAGTGTACTTTTCTCTTATTGAGTCCCACCTTCGTTATGGCTTGCCTTTTTGGGGTTTAAGCAACAAGGGATTATTAAACATAATTTTTGTGATTCAAAAAAAGGCAGTTAGATACCTATGTTCCGCTGGGTTAAGAGATTCTTGTAAACCTCTCTTTATATCTCAAAAAATCCTAACTCTTTTTTCTCTTTTTATCTTAGACACAGCTATTCATAAATGTCCTAAACCTCCCTCTAACACTGGTCATATGACTCGCCAGGTTAACGATTTTCCCTTACCAATCCCTACATCCTCCCTTACGAAGAACTCACTTATATACCTCAGCAAAAAAATTTACAACCATGTTCCTCTATGTATCAGACAAATTTTAGAAGTTAAGAGATTCAAAAAGGAATTAAAATCACTTTTATTATCCAGGGCATATTATAGCCTTGACGATTTTTTTAATGATACCTTTTAACCTGTGCTCTGACATCATTTTAGTGTTTTAGTTTTGTTTCCTGTTAAATAATGTAATTTACTTCTTCTAAATTCTGTTTTATTGACAGCTTTACTTATTTTTTAATGAAATTTATCAAAAAGATGCTTTTTTTTCTCAATCTGTTTTGTTATGATTAATTTTGGTAATGTGTGTGAATTTTATGGTAAAGTGTTTTAGAAGTTATGTTTGTTTGAAATTTAAAGTGAATTTGGAATTTTTTAGTTTTTAGGATGCTTGTACACAAGATTTTGTTGTCTTACGTAATATAGCATATTTTCTTTCTTTCTTTCTTTCTAATTTACAGCTTTACTATTCCTGGCACTGAAGAAGCCAAGGAAATAAATAGGGATCTTCAGTATTTATACGAAAAATGGACAAATATGCAGCTTAAACTTAATCCAGCCAAATCCGTAGCAATTGTGTTTGCTATTGACATTCACTAAACGAATATAGCTAATGATCTACACTTAAAAATAGGAAATGAAAAGATAACAATTAAAGATAGTGCAAAAAACTTGGGTCTAATTATAGATCATAAATTACGATTTAAAGAACTCTACAAAACTTAAAATAGCCTATTCAACCCTAAAAATGCTTTATCCACACAGACATTATTTAAATCAAACAACAAAAAAAAACATTTTACGAATCCTTAGTCTTATCTCACTTTAACTTTTGTGACTCAATATATGGCCCATGCCTTGATAATGAAACAAAACGTCGAATTCAAGTTGTTCAAAACTCCTGTCTAAGATTTATTTTTGGTATACGAAGACGCAACAGCATTACTTATAAGCTTAAAGATGTAAAATGGTTAGATATGGCAACACGTAGAGAGCTACATTCAGTTTCTTTTTATTATAAAATTTTTAAAAATCGCATCCCTCACTATCTTATTAATAAAATTAAACTAAGAACTTCAGCACGTCATGTAAACCTAAGACAAAGATATCTTGTTGACATTCCAAGACATCATAGAGAAATTGTTAAATCATCTTTTTTTTATAATGCTGCCAACCTGATAAATAAGTATAAGATTAGTGATTTAGCATTGTCAGTCATTTAGAAATTCAAATTGGAAAAAAATGATTGTTTAATACGGAACCTATTTAATTATACAATATGAGCTGACGTAGCGCTGCATTTATAGTGTCATCTCTTCTTTACGCCTTCTTTTCTTTCGATCTCCCTGACTGTTCTCTCTCTATTTCTCCCTCTTTATTTTGTAAATATATTCTGATATATATAATTATAAAAAAAATAAATAAATAAACAGTTTACTTCGTGGCTTCAACAGCCTTATGATGCTGAAAATTAGGTCATTTAATCCCGCACAATTATATTATTATTATTTCTTTTACAGCAAGGTAAATATTGAATTGTTATTATTATTATTATAAATTAAAAAAAAAAAAAAATTAAATATTTATTTATTTAATGGAATGATTAAATATCGCTTAGAATATTACTATTTATGACTCTTTTCACCTAAAATTTTGCGGTTTAAACATGCATGCCATGTGACAATACAACCACACAATACGCAACACCGGCACACAGACTATTCGCGGCACATCAAAGATTCTAATAGATCTCTGAACTGAACTTTATGACAATATCGGTATTTACTTGTAAAAAGATCAGCTTAAATCGCCTTCCCATGGTGCGGCACAAACGGCACAAGTTTTTACTATCGGAACAATACACAAAAACACTGAAATGACTCGACCCTTTTTTCCTTTTTCAACCAAAAGCTAAAGGAAAAACACCGAACTTCACAACCCACATAGCAAACATACAGTGTGGTGACTTTGACTGGAATAAATTCAGTTAAAACTAATCAAATTTTATCTCGCAAAATTCCTGAGACCCGTCGATTTTTGTTTATTTTTTTTCACATTTCAAGATTTTGTATTTTTTCACCTACCGGGGGGGTCCAAATTAACCCAAACTTTTTTTTTTCAAATGGAAAGCCACTTTTTTTAAACTCTCATTGAAAAGAGCCCTTTTTCTTGATTAAATTGCCCTATTTACTTTTGTGATTATCTAAAAGAGAAATAAGAAAAAAAAAACATTAAATTATTAAAAGTCTCGAAATATTTTGTGTTGGTAAATTTTTGGCGTGTTTGTTTATTTTATTGGTATCGAGACATTCCCTGACATTGTTGTAGTGTCACTGTTAAAGTGAATTTCAACCATTTGTTAAATAAGTTAACTCATATTGAAAAAATGCCTTATTTATCCGCATCCCACAAGATTGAAATCTTAATGATGATTGGTTATGGGGACTGAAGTCGTACTCAGCTAGAGGTTGTCCACTTATTCAGGCAGAAATATCCAGATTTGCCACCTATTAACCAAGGTACGGATAGTAAAATCGAAAGCAGGTCTTCTAAAATCGATGAAAACACCCAATTAAATGTATTGTTAGCGATGGAAGAAAATCCGGTAATTGCAGCCAGAAGAGTAGCTCGCGAAAACTCTATTCATCATAAATCTGTGCTAAAAATTTTAAAAAGTCCAAACAAACGACCTTATAAAATGCAACCCGTTCAAGAGTTATTGGAAGACGATTCAGATCGCAGAGTTCAGTTCTGTGAATTAATGATGAACGCCATTGACGAAAATCGCATATCTTCGGAGTAGATCCTTTTTTCTGATGAAGCTACATTCACCCTAGATGGCCATGTTAATAAGCAGAACTGTCGCTACTGGTCTGACGAGAACCCACATTGGGTAAGGGAAACTAAAACACAATATCCCCAGAAAACTAATGTTTGGGCTGGCATAATTGGCAGGCAAGTTATTAGGGCCCATATTCTAACTGGGGAAAGATATCTAGAATTTCTTGAACATGAACTAGTTCCAGTCTTACGTGTCTTATATCCGAGTCAGTTCGATCCAGATTTGTATAATGAAAGAATCTGGATGCAACAAGATGGTGCTCCCCCACATTATGCCCGTAATGTACGCCAGTATTTAGATGACAATTTTCCAAACAGATGGATTGGTAGGAGGGGTGCAATCGAGTGGCCAGCACGTTCTCCCGATCTCACCTCACTTGATTTTTTTCTGTGGGATTTGGGATTTGAAAAGTCAAATTTATATGAGCAAACCAGGAAACCTAGACGAACTCAAAGAACGTATTAGGCAAAAAATCCGACAAATATCTCCAGAAGTGTTATAAAATGTCAGAAACGAATTTTATTATCGTCTTGGGCTTTGCCAACAAGTAAATGGTGCTCATTTTGAGCATCTTATACATTAAACGCAACTTTTAATAATTTAACGGTTTTAATTTTTTTTCGTATTTCTCCTTTAGATAATCACAAAATTAAATTCAAGATTCATTAATCAAGAAAAAGGGCTCTTTTTAATGAGGGTTTAAAAAAAGTGGCTTTCCATTTGAAAAAAAAAAGTCTGGGTTAATTTGGACCCCCCCTGTAGGTAAAAAAATACAAAAACTATCTTGAAATGTGAAAAAAAATAAACAAAAATCGACGGGTCTCAGGAATTTTGCGAGATAAATTTTGATTAGTTTTAACTGAATTTATTCCAGTTAAAGTCACCACACTATAAATTATATGCAAATGCTATGTATATTCATAATATCCTGACGTATATACATACAATGTCTATTTTCAATGCTTTGCTTATTTTATGGATATGAAATAAATATACATTTGTCACACACTAGGTAATACATGGAATATACGATTAGTACATTCAGTCTATCCGAGGGTTATATTCTATGGATGTCTCATAAACATCTATTATATTCTATGTATCTGTTACATGTATCTTTATAGAATATACGAATACATTTTTAATATTCCAGGATATATAATAAATATTTCTAAGGTATATAGGTACCTATATTTTGGATATACCATATATGCATAATTTCCTAGGTAACAAAATGACGTCTTGAATACGTTATTTTTCGTACTTTCTGGTCTAAATGAAGAGTAATTTTGACGTCCTTACTACCTTAAAGTAACTTACAAATGTCACATCTAAAATGAAGTCCTAAATAAAGGCTCAAACGGAATTGAAAAAGGCTTCTGGAAGACGTCAAATATTTACATAGGATGACGCTTAAAGACTTTTTATGATTTATGAAGATCATTTAAAATGACCTTAAATAGTAAGTAATCTTAAGGTCTTAAAATAGTTTTTGAGGATTTGAATATTGAGAAAAAATATTTTTACTTAAATTCCAGTTATGTATTTATTTATTCATTTGTAAGTATAACAAAATAAAACAGATATTTGTTGGTCAAGGAAACCCAAAAAAAAGAGGAAGGAGAACAGAAGGAAACATTCGGCACAAAAATACTGACAACTTTTAATTTTATAAACAAGATTAGATCAAGATGTGAACGTTGTATAAAATAATTTTTTTTTGGATATTTCGGGTGGCAGAACATTACAAATAGAAGCAAATATTACATTGTAACCAATGTAGTTTTTTACTTACACTTACAGTTGTGGTCACATAAATAGCACACTTAGCCTTTTCATATATTACTTACAAAAAACAAATTCCTGACTGATAAGAAAATATTTAAGCAGTTAATCTCCTCCTAATATGCAAGACTTTATGTTTATTATAAAAATATATGCACATACAGAATTTCATTCCAATATTAACGTTTTAAGGCTGGACACATAAATAGCACACCTTTCATTCTTATTAAATATATCGAGTGTTAATTAGTAAGTATTATTTTAACTTTTAAATTTTTGAATATTGTCAAGAGTAGTTTTGTTTTTAGTGGGCAGAAAGAGACATTGTGGACCAGAGAGGAGAGCTCTTATTATAGAAAAGAAAAATCAAGGCTTTTCTATTTCTGCTATAACAAAAGATTTAAATTGCTCTAGGAAAATGGTTTATAATGCTCTGGCTCTCTATGAGACCACTCAAAGCACAATGAACAAGAAAAGATTAACAAGGCCTCGAAAAACCACGTATAACATGGATAAAATTATTATTAGAATAAGCAAGGGTAATCCATTTTTAAGTTCCGCCCAAATAAAACGTGAAATAGAAGACCAATATGGCGTCAATATTTCTGCAAGAACAATAAGAAGAAGATTATGTGAAAAAGATCTCAAAGGTTGTGTAGCTAGGAAAAAACCACTTGTTTCAAAAAGAAATATTAAAAAAAGATTGGCATTTGCTAAACAACATATAAATAAGGACATTAATTTTTGGAAAACCATATTATGGAGCGATGAAACCAAGATTAAAGCCGGGAACATATTGCTCTGACGTGTTGTGTTGCGATGTGTTGTGATGCATTATGATGTGACGGGTTGTAAACAGATTGTTCTGATGCATCATATTAGGTCTGACCAATGTCAGACGTTAATATTTTATATTTAATTGATGCAGTGACAGTATAGCGGTGTGTTGTTTGCGTTTGTCCACCATGAATTCAAGCTCATCAGATGAATTTGATGAAGAAATTGAAGAATGTGCTGTTGCTATTATTTGTTCTACAAAACCTAAGAAAAAAAAAATTTGGATTCACGAAATAAACGAAAATAGAGAATCATTTGGCGAATATCATACTTTAGTGAATCTACTTATTAAAGATGCAAATCGCTTCCATATGTACTTTAGGATATCCAGGGATCAATTTGAAAGTTTACATGGAAAAATTGAAGAAAGAATAAAAAAAATTGATACCACTTTTCGAAGAGCGATCTGTACAAGAGAAAGATTAGCTGTATTTTTAAGGTAAATAACTTTTATTTCTAAATAAGTATCTACAGTAATATTTTACATAAATGGGGTAAATCCGTGTTCATACAGCGATGGAGAGTAGGAAGTACTCGTACCAGATTGTGGACAGCTGCTCTGAGTTGATAAATTAGTTGGATTTCGCAAAGGAGTAAGTTGCACGTAGGAAGTACTCGTACCAGATGATGGACAGTTGTTGTATTGAGTTGATAAATCAGTTGGACTATGCAAAGGAGTGGATTGCAGAGATGATGTTGACGTTGACTGATTATCTGTGGAGATTGTCACCGAGACGGGAAGGCTTTTTGCATCCAAATTCCTGATTTCTGCTTCAGATACCATTCGGCAAAACTCCATTCTAATATATGCCTGTTCCCTTTGTGGTAAGCGTTTCACTGTTTTGGCCATACTAAGGTAAAACATGTCTACCTCATCCAAATTAGAGGAAGGAGAATCTGAATTTATCTTATTGCGTCTCTCATTTCGTGCCTCGGCGTTTTGTTTCATGATACGCACCATTTCCTCTGCTGGATTCAGAGATATATCTTTGCTGGATAAACGGGCTTTTTTTTGCGAATATTTTGGATGGATCGGGGTACTAATAACTGGTGTGTCAGTACTTGAATGTTGTGTCTGTGTCAAATTGTCTGCATTCAAGGTGATACTTTCTTGGAGCGTATTATTAATAACATCGTCACTGCCAGTGCTCTCATCATCAATTACATTTGGTTGATCTTTTTGTGATTCTAGATTGCTTTTAGTTTGGCGACACTCTAGATATGGTATTAAAAACGACATTTCTTGTTCATACTTCCAGGGAACCACTTTTGTTGTCTCTTGTCCACTCTTGGTCTGCCTTCGCTTTTTTGCGTTTAGGAATGCGTTTCTCAATTTAGTCCAAGTCTCTCGAACCGATGGCACTAAAAGAAAATACAAATTTAAATTAATTAAAAAGTTAAATTATTTATACATATACATACTATTAGGTGTATTTTTTCAAGGCGCACATAGGGATTTCCCAGTTAACTTTTCAACTATTTTATGCCCTGATCTAATAGAAGTAAATAACTGATGCTTGACATAGATACATTTTAGAGTCTCAAAATGCCATAAGCTATCAGTCATGCAAAAAAACAGAACAAAATTAGTGTTTTCTTACATCTCGGTATCTAGATAAAAATGTTAAAAATTGATAGACGTCTGCAAATACGTGTGATAAAAAATTAATTGTTTTTAGAGAAATAATGCATTTTTAAGTCTTTTGTCATACTTTTTTGGTACCACAAACAAACTAAAGTAATTTGAAAGTAATTTATCTACTCCAAATTTTAGCAATATCCTTCTATTACAACAGGGCCAAAATCGGGTCGAAAAATTAATATGGAAATCTCTATATAAACTGCAAATGTGATCATTTTGCTAACAGCAGGTTTTTTTTTCAGATTCTTAGCCATTGGCAATTCATTTCGATCTCTTGGCTTCAGTTATAAAATGGGATTTAGCACAGTTCGTGAAATTATCAAAGAAGTAGCAAAGGCCATAAAGGAACTTCTAGCATCAGAATTTTTACCAATACCCACAGAGCAACGATGGGAAGAAATAAGTGCAAGATATCAGTCTATGTGGAACTTTCCTAACTGTATAGGCGCTTTAGACGGAAAGCATATAATATTCGCTGTCCTATTAATGGCGGATCAAATTATTATAACTACAAAGGTTGTAACTCAATTGTTCTGCTGGCGCTGGTGGATGCTAATTACCGATTCATAGCGATTGATGTGGGCTCATATGGTCGCAACAGCGATGGAGGAATTTTTGCCAAGTCTTCTCTGGGAATTTTATTAGCTAATAATACACTGAATCTTCCAGCTGATAAGCCGCTTACACAAAACGGTGAAGCTTTACCTCATGTTATTGTGGGAGACGAAGCTTTTCCACTAAAATCGTATTTATTACGCCCCTATAGCCGGCGTTATGTAGCAGGAAATGAGCCAAATAAAATTTTTAACTATAGACTTTCGCGGGCTAGGAGAGTAGTGGAAAATAGTTTTGGAATTCTTGCAGCACGATGGCGAATTTTTCTTAAGCACATGGAAATACAACCAGATTTTGTTGATGACATAGTATATGCCGCAATTTGTCTTCATAATATGTTATGCTGCAATAATGATTTTGAGCCAGAAGAAATATATCCTAACACCCTCGAATCGTGTTTTCCATTAGTGCCACCCTTGGGTCAAAATTCTACTCAAGACGCTTTTCGCGTTCGGGACAAATTTAGAGATTATTTTCTATCAGATATTGGTAGTGTACCATGGCAATTAGAAACTGTACGACGTGAACGTAACGTAATAATAAATTTAAAAAAATACAGTACCTATGTAACTATGTATGTATATAAAAATAAATAAAATAAATTAAAATAGGCTTACATGGGCTATTAATTTCCTTTGCTATCTCCTCCCATGCTTCTTGTCTCATACTTTGATTTCGGTAGTGTCTTGACTTGACGTTAAATAAACATTCATGATTTCTTACATTTTCAATTAGTTCAATTTCGTTCACCATCGCGGCCATCGCGCTACAACCTACGGCCGAAAACGTTCTGACGCTCTGACGGTGTCAAACAAAAATCTGGTTCACCCGCATTTTATCGCGACACGACAGGTCAGAACGAACCGCATCAGATGAATGTGCACACTGCTCATTTAAATACACGCAAAAAAAGCAGTATGATTCACATCATAACGCATCACAACACATCGCAACACAACACGTCAGAGCAATGTGTTCCCGGCTTAATAGATTTGGAAATGATGGAAAATGCTATGTTAGACGTCCTCCCAATCGTGCCTTAAACCCTAGGTACACAATTAAAACTGTTAAGCATGGAGGAGGATCAATTATGATATGGGGAGCAATGTCATGGCATGCTGTTGGACCTATTCATCGTATAGAGGGAATAATGGACCAATACAAGTATAGGGAGATTTTGCAGAATGTTATGGAACCATACATGGAGCATTTTATGCCAATTACATGTAAGTTCATGCACGATAATGATCCAAAACATTCTGCAAAATCAATAAAACGATGGTTTACTAAAAATGTGGTAGATGTTTTGGAATGGCCGCCACAAAGCCCAGACCTGAACCCTCTGGAAAATTTGTAGGATCACGTTAAAACCAAAATTAAGGTATTAAATCCCTCAAATCTGGATGAACTATGGCAAAACTTCCAAGAGGCTTGGAACAGTATTCCGGCAAGCGTGTGTGCAAAATTAGTGGAGTCAATACCCAAGCGATTAAGTGAAGTTATAAAAAATAAAGGATACCCAACAAAATATTAAATTGGTTTTGGTGAAAGTAAATATTTTTTAAGTGTGCTATTTAAATGGCCAGCATTTCTTTAGTTTTTTTGTTATGTTTCTTATATATTTAAAATACTCTTTTAATTTTAATTAAATACAACTCTTTGTAGAACATCTAAGCTAAATATATTATAAAAAAAATAGAAAATGGTATTTAATATTTTTTTATCGCAATTTAGAAAAGTGTGCTATTTATATGACCATAACTGTATATAACAAATATTTAAACTTATATATGGTTCTTAAGGCATTCTAAGAGAAATTAATGATTTTATTGCTTAGCTTAAAATTAAATCAAATAAAATGTGAAAAGGATGATTCCCTTTGCCAAACGGAGTTTGGAGAGTGAGAAAATAGACTGCAACTGCAAAAGGCCATAAAAAAATTAGTTTTATTGCACAATATGAACGCCCACTTTGTCCATGAATACATGGCAGAAGCAAGTAAAATAGCCATTAAAAAAAATTAATTCTTGTCAATATTTAAACTCTTAAAATATGAAATAATATAACTGATCTAATCCAATTTGTATACTTGATTAAAAAAAGTCAATTGCATATCTTATTTTAATCACGTGATAGTTTATTTAAAGTTAATTGGCTTTGGTTTAAAAAGCAATCCGCCTTAGTACGTATTTGTTGTACAGCAAATATGGTGCAGGTGGTCCCGGGTTGAATTCTCAACATTGTCTGTTCTTTTTTATTTTTTTACTACTTTTATTACTTTAAAATGTTGTTTTTTTTTTTACCAATCAGGACGACATAAGGTCCTTCCTAAAATGACGTCAAGAGACGTCATTGTCGAGGTATATATCGAAGGTACAGATATTAGCAGGCGACGGTAATGTTCACAAGATATATACATATATTATTTATACTTGAACATAAAAAATAAAGTAATCCCAATGTGTAATATATATACATAGAACATACACGATATTTTTTGCACTTTCTGGACTTTATAGGTATATACAGTGGATATCGCATGCTATGTGGGAAATGCCAAGTGTAAACACAAAATCGTTTGTCAAGATGACATTAGCTTTTGCCTACGATGTTGCCATTTTAAATTTCTTAGAACCGGTTTTCGGAATAAGAATGTTAATTTTTTGTTTGTTTTGAGGAGGTTATTTTTACGCTTAGATTAACATATAGGGTGTTTCTTAACCTATATGCATAAACTTGGGAAATTATTGCTAATGATAAATAATGACTAATAGTAAAAAAAAATTAAGTAAAATATTTTTAGTTTCTAAGATAATTTTTTTTTTCACAAAAATGTAATAACTTTATCAGGTGGAATTTTGTTTTCAAATTAAGAATTAAACAAGTCCGGATGATGTTTATTATGTTTAGTAGTATCTACTTTGCTATCAGTTGATACAGTTGTGGTCGTATTTCGTTTTTAATTAAAATTATGCCGCATAATTTTTCAAATGAGAAACTAATTGACATGTTACTGGCATACGGGGAATCAAGACAAAACAGTGTGGCTGCAGCTAATTTTTATGCACAAAGGTTTCCTCATAGGTATCATCCGTCGCGTCGCGTGAAGCTTTTTTGCGTATGGTTCAGCGGGGTAGAGAAACTGGAAATTTGCGGCCGAGGCCAGGGCAACATGGTGGAGCCATTAGACCTATATAGGCGCATTTTAAATCTGGAGAATTTGATTTTAGATATCATCGACGAGCATCATGACATAAGAACTAGAACAATTGCAACGCAATTTGGATTATCACCAGTCACAGTTTGGCGAATTTTAAGGCATGAATTACTGTATCCATTTTACGTCCAAAGGGTACAAGCTTTACTTCCAAGGGATCATGCGCCTCGACTAAACTTTTGCAAGTGGTTGTTACATCAGCAGCAGTTAAACCCAAACTTTACCATGAAGATTTTAGCTACGGATAAAGCAATTTCAACACGCATTTTTAGGCAGTTGAAAATCCGCATGCCATTCGGCGAACAAACTTTAAACAACGATTTTCAGTAAATGTGTGGGCTGGAATTGTAAACGGAATACTTATTGACAACTGGTGCTCTGTATTTACAATTTTTGCGACAAAATTTGCCGGTACCCCTTGAAGAAGTCCCTTTTAACATTAGGCAGAATTTGTGGTTTCTTCACGATGGTGTTCCACCACATTTTGCGCGACCAATGCGACGGCATTTGGATCGAATGTGCCCCGAACGATGGATAGGCCGAGGTGGTTCAATTGGATGACCTCCTCGATCACCCGACCTTAATCCGCTTGACTTTTATTTTTGGGGCCACCTTAAATCTCTGGTGTATGTAACCGAAATTGACAATGAAGAAGAATTAAGAAATCGGATATTTATGCCACCGAGGAAATTCGACTACAACCTGAATTAGCTGCTGTCTGCAACTCTTGGATTAGGGGTGCTCAATTATGTATTGAAAATCATGGAAATAACTTCGAACAGTTACTATAATAGTTAAATAAACATTTATTTTGGAGAATTTACGTTTTGTTTTTTTAAATTTTAATTAACAAGTCGTTTATCTCCGTAACTAAAAATATTTTACTAAATTTTTCTTCACTATGAGTCATTATTTGCCGTCAGCAATAATTTCCCAAGTTTATGCGTATATGTTAAGAAACACCCAGATATACAGGGTGTTTTTTTTCAATTTCTACTTTTTATTTTTAATCCAAAATCTAACATCAATAAGTTAAATTAAAATTATGGTATGTGTTAATATATAGCTGAATATATAATTTCCTCTTTGAAAATACATGTAATGCAGAGAACCGATGAATATGAATGTAACTAAAACACCGCCCTTGCCCCTGTGCACATGTTGAACACAACAAAGTTGTTGTTTACTAATTCTAGCCTTTCAATGTTCCAAGATTTTAAGTCAAAAAATCTCTCTAATGAATCCATTAACTTTGACAAATTTAGAAGATAGATATCAATCAACTCGCACGCCTAAGACAATATAACACCTGCTAAACCCCTTATCGAAAGAAACTGTTTCAAACGGATAAAGAGATATGACGAAGGCGCCGAGATGCAAAAGGCATATCGTGTATCTCATTAGCGAATCTGGGTCAGCTGATCATGCAAAATGTGTTACGAGGCGTCGCGACGCCTGCACCACCCGTCGCCGTCAAATGGGAAACTTCTGTTTTTCAGAATTTAATCCAAGCGAGAAGGTCATTTTCATACGTTTTTTATTGAATCACTCCTGTACCAGTGAAACTCGACTGAAAAGGCAGGAAATCCCGCGTCGCGTCCCTCTTTATCTTTTATTCATTCCCGGAATTATTCCGGGTTTTGTCCGGAAGTAACAAAAGGCACCCGAGTAGTAATAGAAGACGGTACAAAGGATAACCGTTCTTTGTAAATATATACATATATTATTGTAAAATATATAAAATAAATAGAGGTTAAGTAAACAAGCTTTATTCAACTGTTTTTTACGTTACAAATTAATGTTTACCTTTGTCCAATTAGGATTCCTTTGTAGTGTAATTCCACGATTTTTTATTTAATTTGGAACATCCCTAGAATATTAAAAAAATTTCTGAATAGATCAGAAAAATGTACTAGAGATGTTGCCATTGTTCTTCTAGGATGTTTTGTGGAAATTTTTCTTGTATCGATATTTTATTTTTATAGATTAGAAACTAAGCTACATTTTTCCTATATAATTTATAATTATAATTTATAATTTTTTTATAATTATAATTTTTTTTTCAATTTATTCAAACATTATATACACATACTTTTTTTTACAATAGAGGGGTCATGCCTAAGTTGATTTAACAACTTGTATGCAGTACTGTCCTCAAAAAAGTTGGGAAAAAAAATAGGTTGTTATACAACTATTCTTAAAAGTCTACAATATATACAGATATACAAGGTGTCCCGCAGTACCGCGACAAAACTCGAATACAATGATACGGGACACCCCGTATAGCATACAAACCACTTATTAATAAGAAAAATATTGAAATAAATTTATGAATAATAGATGAGGATGGCGACGATTGAACGGAGTCAGGCCTGGAGGTAGCTGTATCTAAAATAAGTTGTCAAAATAATTTGGATTTTCCAATAAGAAGATTCTTGTTGCCTTTTGAAACTTTTTCTTGTTATTGACAAAATTTTTTATAGCAATAGGAAATCGATTGTATAATGTTGGTCCATAGTATGTTACAAATCTTTGGCATAAAGTGTTATTCATAAAAGGTACTGGAGTTCGCTTTTGTAATCTTGATCTAGTTATATAAGTACTTTTAGAAACAGGAGTATTTATTTTTGTTGTAAAGTTTAAGACACAGTGTATATACAAATTTCGCATATTCAAAACATTGTAAGTTTTATATAAATCACCTGTAGGACTTCTAAAGGACTTTTTTTGTAGTATTTTGAATACAATATTTTGGCATACACATAGCCTTTCAATAGTAGTATTATAAGCACTGCCCCATACAATTATACAATATCGTAATATTGACTCAACCAGTGAAGTATACAGAATAATAAGTAACTTTTGGTCCAAAATATCTCTTAGTTGATGAAATTTGTAGAAAATATATCTAATTTTTTTGTTAAGATATATAATGTGTTCATTCCATTTTAAGTATTGATCTAGTATTACACCAAGATATTTTATTTTAGTAACTTTTTAGATACTTGTGCAAGAACAGTTTTGATATTCGTTTTTACAGGCATTATTATGAGATTTGGTCGTTAACAGGCTGATCATAACAATCAGCTGTAAAAGTTATAAAAAAGTTTTATTTTTATTTAAAGAGAGTAAATTCTAATTTTACCACAGGTGTATCTGTACCAGGCCCAACTCAGCTCGATTATATACATCTTTCCAGTTTTCACCATAAAAAAGTAATACAGTGTCATCTGCGTAAGATATAACATCAAAGTAGTCAGCAATTCGTCCAATATTATTTATGTATATCAAAAACAGAATCGGGCCTAGCACAGTATCCTGTGGAACGCTTGTTTCGACTAATTTAGGTAAACTGAGTTTATTATTTATTTTAGCATATTGTTTTCTATCTGACAAATAATTTTTAAATAAAGTTAATGGACCATCTCGAAACCCTACTTCTTCTAATCGACTAAATAAAATTTCGTGTGACACAGTGTCAAAAGCTTTCGAAAAATCCATAAAAATTAATAAGCTTTTTCTCTTTTTCTGAAAATTTAAGTTGATTTTATTAATTAACTGAAAAACGGCATCTTCGGCACTTTTTCCTTCTCTAAAACCATACTGATTGCTATATAGTGATTGTTTTGATTCTAGAAATTGTATAATTTTTTGTTTTAAACATTTTTCAAATAATTTTGCAAAGTTATTAATTACCGATATAGGCCTATAGTTGTTCATGCAGCTTTTATCTCCATTCTCAAATACCGGTGTTATAATTGATACTTTCCAGTCTGATGGAATAATAAAACTTGAAAATGATAGATTAATTAAATAAAGCAGAGGTTTTAAAATGTTAATATGTATGTTTTTAATTAGAATAGAACCAATTTTATCACAACCAGGAGCTGAATTATTTTTAAGTGAGTTTATGTGTTTAATTAAATCGTTTTTATCCACAGGTGTTAAAAAAAATTATCTATAGAGGGAATGGCCGAGGGGTGAGTGTTGGATTTAGGTATTTTGTCTTGTAGTAGTTTTCCAGCATTTATAAAAAAATTATTAAAAGTATTACTAATATGATACTCATCAGTTAATAGAATATTATTCTGTATAATTTTATAAGTATTATGAGATTTAGTTTTTGAATTTGTCGCTTCGTTTATGAGATTCCAAATTTGTTTATAATCGTTTTTGGCGTCAGAGATATTTAATTTATAATAATTGTTTGTAGTTGTTTTTATAAGTTTATTAACAAAATTTCTGTACTTTTTATATTCATCTAGAGCTGCTTCTGAGAAATGCGCTTTTAATTTTTTTTTCATATAATCTCTCCTACTTAATACAACTAATAACTTCCTGAGGGATCAAAGTCTTTCTTTTGTTATTTTTATAGTTAATATTTATTTCTTTTGAACTCTTATCAATATATGATGTAAGTTTGTTTTTAAAATGAATATAAGCTTCTTCAATATTTTGGGTTTCTAACACATTATTCCAAGATTCATTTATTAAATACTTATTAAGTTTCTCATAATTTATTGAAGTAAGAGCTATTTTAGAAGTATTTTTTTATTATTCGGTACTATTTGATTTAAAGATAAAGCTATTGTATAATGATCGGTTATAGAGTTTTTTATTACTATTGGTTTGATAAAAGTTTTATTGTTAAGTATATTGTCAGTTTTTAAAAATATATGATCTATAGTTGTAGCAGTTTCATGTGTTACTCTGGTAGGTTTATTTATTAAAGAAAAAAAGCCAAATTCCGTAAAAGTATTAACATATTCGATCACTTTTAGGTCAATTTCATCTAGAATATTTATATTGAAATCGCCAATAAATATAACAGTTCCATTTAATCTTTTTGTTAATAAATTTGTTCTAATTTCCCCTAAAAACAAATCCAAATTTGTAGATGGTGGTCTGTAAATTCCAAAAATAGTTAAATTTTTGTTATTAAGCTGAAAATTCGTTTCGACAACATTTATTTCTGTAAGGTTTATTATTTTACTGTTTGCTTCAAGAGTATGTTTAGTATAAACAATAACTCCATCATTTCTATTGAATTTAGATTCATTATAAAAAATATCAAAGTCTGGTATAATAAGTTTAGAAATATCCTCAATAACAAACGTCTCAGAAAGTACCAAAACATCAACATTATTAGTATTTATCGTTGTTAAAAGAATCATTAATTCATCAAAATTTTGTTTGAATACTTCTAATGTTTAGATGTAAAATGTTAAAACAATCTTTAGTACTGAAAATTGTATGTAAGCCATCCACGCCATCTACCACTTCCGTCTCAATCGCGCCATACTCCTCCACCTCGTCATTGAAATCTAAAAAATTTGGCAGTATGTATTACTTAATATTAAAAAAAAAAGAAATACACCCTAAAAACAGTATTAATTTTATAGTTAAAATGATATAAAGATCTACACATTCGCCTACCCGCAATATATTTTTCTAATAAAGACTATACACCCCCATAGATTTTTAATTTGGATTTGATAAATGAAGAATAAAAAATAAGCAAAAATTTTATTATTATTTTTTGAGATTTCAAAACTAAATTATCATTATAAAAGTGTAAAAGTAATTTATGAATACACCTATATATTATGAAAAAGATATGCCTATTTATTAATAAAGAATATAAATATAAAAAACAATTTGTAACAGGTTAATAAACATATCTTTTAATTTTCCCTAATACTGCCTTTATAATCCTAGGAAATATATAGCCAGATTCATTTTACCTAATTTGTACAATTTACCCTTTTAATATCTAATATTTTTAAGAGATCTAGAGGTTTTCCAGGGTATCCGCATCCAGTTTCACTACACTACCAGTTATTTTAGCAAATACATTGCCAAATTTTATAAAAACATTTGTCTTATTTAGTTTTTCTTGGGGACTTTTGTAAAGTAAAAGCCGATTTTTTACTAAGTCTTCCGTTATGCCAATGTTTGTTCCTTTAAGCTTTCGTAGGTTTTTGAGAATTTTACGCTTATGGCACAGTATAAAGAACAAGAACATTCTAGTTTATGTTCGGTGCTTATGGTGAAATTTTTCAACCATCACATTTACTGGGCGGGATCTGTTGGATATCTTTCCTACGCGATAAGCCTTTATAATATCCTCATGATTCATATTTAGGCCCATCTTGTTCTGGAACACGGTCAGCACTTTTTCGATTGTATTTTCCTTGGGTTCTTCTAGTAAATTATAAAAACAAATATTATTTATCTTTGAACTCTGCTGTAAATTCTCAAACCTGCCGTCCAACTCGTTTATTCGGTCGGTATTTGTGTCGACCGTTTTTTGCAGCATTCCAAGTTTATTGTCAATTTTGTGTAGCTTTTTGTTCATGAAATCGTCATCATTAAACAATTCTCGTAGGGCTTCTTTAACGGCACCTTTTACATCAGCACTTGGTTTTGGATCCATATTTTTTCACTATATGGATACCTTAAAACTTAATTTACGTTTTTTTAATAGATTTAAGACTGTGGGTACTATTAAAAATCACTGTTTAAGGCGGAGCGATGTAGACACGTCTTACTTGTGTCGCGGCATCAAAATATATGAATTAAAATATTTAAAGAAAACGTGCCTAATAGGCTAATATGAGGCGTGGATTAAGAAACAGTTGTCAATTTTCACGATTTCTTTTTTAATAATTCAGTAATTTGAGTGTCGCAAAGACATATAAACTACGTAATTGATTGCCTGGCAGAGCAGTCAATGGACACATTTAAAAAAAGTGCCGCAGTAGTTATGGACTTAGCAAAGGCTTTCGACACTGTATCATGGAAAGCTTGTGCGAGAGGTAAAAATTGTTGGAATCTAAGGAACTGCTTTAAATTAATAAAAAAATTATTTAGATGAAAGAACGCAAATTGTATGAATTTAGCGAAAAAAAATTTTAACAGGATCTCACAAGGCTCAAAAATCGCTTCAATATTATTCAATATCTACATGAACCAGCTACTAAAATTTAAGGGGAACCCAACGAATTGAAATTTTGATGATGCTGGGGTACGGGGATCGAGTGCGCACGCAAAAAGAAGTAAGTGAACTGTTGAATGCCCAATACCCACACCATCCTATTTCTCAGTTAACAGTTAATAGAATAGAGCACAAATTCATAACTTCAGGTCATGTTAGGGATTTGCCAAGATCAGGTCGTCCAAAAGTTTCTAAAGAAACAAAATTAAACGTTCTGCTCTCCGTCGTAGAAAATCCAAACAATGCAACTTCACAAATTTCAGTTAATAATAATATAGCCGGAACGTCAGTAAGACGCATCTTAAAAGCAAATGAATACCACCCTTATAAAATTAGACTAATACACGAATTAAATGAGGACGATCTTGATCGAAGAAACCAATTTTGCGAGCAAATGATGAACATTTACAGTAATAACCGTCAGTTTATGTTACGAGTTTTGTTCTCGGATGAAGCAACTTTTTGTTTAAACGGTGTCGTAAATCGGCAAAATTATCAGTCAGTCAGTCAGTGTCAAATCCACACTGGGCAACTGAGGCTCATACACAGTACCGTAAATCTATTAATGTTTGGGCTGGTATCGTGGAAAATAAAGTAATAGCGCCATACTTTTTCGAAGAAAACTTAACAGGACAACGCTATTTGAATTTTCCTCAAGAAGATCTTATCCCTGCTTTGGCTGCCCTATACACAGACGAATAAGACCCTGCTGTCCCGACAGATAATTTGTGGTTTCAGCAAGACGGCGCACCGCCACATTTCCTTCGAGATGTCCGTAATTACTTGGATACAGTGTTCCCGGGAAGATGGATAGGACGAAGAGGGCTAATAGAGCGGCCGATCAGGTCACCAGACCTAAATCTCTACGACTATTTTCTATGGAGGTCCCTGAAAAGTAAAGTTTATATTGAGAAGCCAAACAACGTAGAAGATTTGAAAAATAGAATTAGATATGAAATTAGACGTATATCACCCGAAATAATTGATAGTGTTTTAAATGAGTTTGTAATCCGTCTTGCTTTCTGCCAAGAAGTAAATGAGGATCAGTTTGAACATTTGATACATTAATAAGAATTTTCACAGTTTATAACATTTTATCCTCCATTTTATCTTAATTTGCAAATAGACGTACTTACTTGCTTTCTTGTTGGTTAAATGTAAGTATTTCTGAAACAGTTGAGTTTTGAGATAGGGTGTGTTATATGAAACTTGCTTGGAATTTCGCCTATATTTCATAAATGCAATCAAAAATATAGCATTCCATTTTTGTTCCACCCTGTATACAAAAATTTATATGAAATAATGCGCAACTTAAAATAAAAATCGACGGGCTTTCAAAGACCGAGCGTTTTCTCAAAAAATCATGTCTCTAATTTTTATCGAATTTATGCGGAACTTTAGGCGGTCACTGTATTTCGTTTTATATAGCAAATCTTAAAATTGCCCTTTTTTTAAATTATGTCATAAAGTCATTTTTTAGTCCTGGTCTAATTTAATTTTTTATTTGAAATATGCATTGCCCTAACAGTTTTGCTTAAAAATGATATACTTCAAGAATATCACTACTATTAACCCTTTTCGAAATATTTATGTTTTTAATACTGTCAAGATGAATTATTATAAATGTCATTGTCACTATCAGGGTTAATGTTCTTGTCAGTTACTTTGATGAGTGATCATGAAGAATAAAATTGCACAATTAGTAAGCTATTCTATTACCCTTTATTACATAATAATATACTTATCAGTTCTGTTAGTCATTGGCATTTATTGTTACTTATGACGTGAAAGTCAATGACCTTGGCTCGCACAAAGTCCAGACTTTAACCTATTGGATTTTTGCATATGGAGATACATAAAATTAATTGTTTACGAAAAACAAAATAATCACAAGAGAGCAATTCATGGAAAATATTAACTGCTGCTGAAGATTCGGTGATCTTTCAGTAGAAGAATTTTAAAATGTATTAAGACAAATTGAGACTTTTACTGACAAATATTCATAATTTTTATTTTTTATTTATTTTTTGTTATTTTTTCATTCTTTAGAAGTGAAATGAAGCAATGTAGATTGCATTTAACACTTAACACTCGAAAAAGGTTAATGCTAACGAGATTTTTGAAATATACATTTTTTAAGCCAAACTGCTTGCACAATACATATTTTAAATAAAAAAGTAAAATTATGCCAAGCCTAAAAAAGTTACGGCATTTAAAATAAATCAAATATTGCTGGTAATGGCCTCTATGATATATTTTAAAAAAGGTAAAGTTTAAGATTTGTCATATAAAAAGGATATAATAGTCCAAATTTTATTAAAAGCAAACAATAAATGCGACACCTCAAAAAGTAACTTTTTCTTGAATAATTAGATGGCAAACGAATTGTTTATAAAATATGTTATAAAGAAGCTGATTTAAAAAAGATTGATTTTGAGCATTCTTTGGATTATTTATGGGCCTATGTTTGAAACATACACCTCTTGATACATAAGAGAGTCTATATTTACAAAAGGTAACTATTTACAAGAGTAATATCTATCGGATCTAAACTGCAATCTTAATTAATATAATTTTTCTGATCTTTTCAAATATAAATCAAAATATTTCAGGCAAAAATGCTTGACAGGCCTATATTGTTGTCTAAAGTGTATAAAAAAATTATTTCTAAGATATCTGGCGCCCTCTAACATTAGAACATAGAAGTAATGTAGGATAAGTATTTATATGTCTATCTTTTTCCGAACGTATAACTACAGTAGTGGAAAAAAGTAGAGCAACATTTGAAAATGCGTTATTTCTTCAAGCAGTGAATGTAAACCAGAAGTAAAATTAATTCCAGTAATTTATTATTACACAAGCAATTTAATATTAAGAAAAAAAAACATGTTTCCTTGTCCTTAGTATTTTTATATTAAAAAATTATTTTTTAGGTGGAAAAAAGTAAAGCAACATTTTTTAATATTCGTTTTTATTTCATTTCTAATAAATAAAAAAAAACATAAGTTAATATTTTGTAAAGTACCCGTTATTCTTAATTACATCTTCACAACGTTTTGGCATAGATCTTATTATCTTAGAAATCATCCCTGGATCCATATTCACCCATGCTTCCTTCAATGCTTCAAACAATTCTTGCTGATTTTTATAAGATTTTCCTCTGATTTTGGAATCTAAAATGTCCCACAGATTCTAAATTGGATTGAGATCAGGCGATTGTGAAGGCCGTTCCATTAAATTAATGTTTTCCTTTCTGAACAAAGCTTTTACGAACCGAGTAGAATGCTTGGGATCGTTGTCCTGTTGAAATAAATGTCTTAAAGGCATAGTATCATCAGCATATGGAATCATTTGGCTCTCTAATATCTCCTTATATTGAAACCGGTCCATTATACCTTCCATTTTATACAGGGGGCCCATACCATAGCCCGAAAAGCATCCCCAAACCACTGCTCCACCACCATGTTTCACTGTTGGACAGGTATACTTGGGGTTGAGTCCTTCATTGACAGGGCGTCTAACATACACAATTCCATCACTTTTAAACAAACAAAACTTGGATTCATCACTCCAGATTACCTTTTTCTAATCATGCTCTGTATAATGTAGATGCGTTTTAGCAAAACTTAAACGGGAACGTCTATTTTTTTTGACAGCAGCGGTTTTTTGGCAGGTCTTCTGGCAAATAACGCCTCTAATAGTCTATTTCTCACCGTCCTCAAAGTCACGTTTACTCCAAGCTCTTCGGATATGCGGTGCTTTATCTTATTGGATCCCAGAAAATGCTCATTTTTAGCAATTTTGATAATTTGTTTATCGGTATATAGAGTGGTTTTTCTACGTCTCCCTGACTTTTTCTTAACAGATAAATCGCTATTTATATGAAACTGCTTAATTATACGAGACACGATAGATCTATGTAACCTAAATGTCTTTGCAATAGCAATCTGCTTTTGACCACTTTTGTATAAATCAATAATTCTATTTTTAATATCGACAGATAAATGTTTACCGCGAGGCATCTTAAGCAGCCAAATACCGTCAACTTATCAGTTTAAACTAACACTAAGTAAAATATTTTGCATGATTTGAGAAATATTTCAAAAATGTTGCTTTACTTTTTTCACTCTGAAGTCTTCTTTTTTGTGTCCCTTGGTAAAACGAGATAAGAATTAACAGTTTTTATTGGCAAACCATTTATAAGTACCATATGTTTTTATCTACAGAAATTTTATGCTAAAAGTCATCATCTAATATTTTATTTTAGCAACTTATTAAATATTGCTCTACATTTTTCCACTACTGTATATGGGTCTTTCCTAATCTGAATTAAAAGAAAGCTAGTTATTTACAAGATTTTAAACGGGTAGTTTTATTTACAATTTTCATACTTTTTGTGGAGTTTTCACATGATGTCCATCCCAGATTGCCAGACTGTTGCGTAGACAGTTGCCCATATAGACAAACTATTTTGTAACGGGTTCGGAGTTATAAAAACGTCATCTGATCTCGATTTCAGTTGCCTCATTATGGTTATTTGCCAAGCATACCTAGATTAATCAAAAGCGAAAACTACAAGGAGTGGGCTTTTGCAGTAGAAAACTTCCTTGTAAGGTACCTGCAGGTAATAAGGCCTGTCGGGTAATAAGGCCTATATTCAAAAAACCGCTTTAAATTAATTGCAAATCGATTGCGTTGGGTCCGCGTCTCCTATTGGTCCATTTACAAACGACATTCGAACGGACTACCCGCGTTCCTCGCTTTTGGGCATTCGGGCGTCAGTAAGTTCCAACAACTTGTGTCGACGGGTCGCCGCGTGTGATATTATAAGGATACAACGAACAAAAACGTAAGTATTTTTCCTATTTATAATTGTATTTTTAATTTATAACTGCAGATATTTTGGTTAGACTTTATATTTTGTGATTTCAATAGTTTATTAGATTCAATTTAGCCGACATAATTAGAAATCATGTTCAGAAGGGAATCCTAATAAAAAGACTAGGTCGTAAATCTATTTTAAAAGAAGAACAAGAAGCTGATCTCGTTAAAAGAATAATAAGATTTAGTGAAATAGGTCTACCTGTGACTCCACGGATCCTTCCTCGATTGGTATTCAGATTCTGCAAAGATAATAAAATTGCCCATCAATTTAATACAACTTCAAAACTTCATGGTAAAGACTGGCTAAAGGCTTTTATGAAGAGAAATCCTGTAATTTCTAAAAGAAAAGCACAGTTTATGAATCCAGCTAGGGCTCAAAAACTTAATAAATTTATAGTTGATGATCATTTTTCAAAAATAGGGAAAATGTATGATGATCTTGATATAATTAATCACCCTGAAAGACTTTATAATATGAATGAAAAAGGATGCCGCTTGACTATTCACCACCAGCCAACCGTTTTAGCTAAGAAAGGGGTAAAACGTGTTCACTTTCAATCGTCAGAACATGCAGAGAGTGTGACAATTGCAGGATGTGTCAATGACCTTGGAATACCTCCTATGATTATTTTTAAAGGAAAGAGGCTAAAGCCAGAATTACATGATAATTTGCCACCAGCAACTCTAGTGGAAAAATCAAGTAAAGGCTACATGACTAACGAACTTTTTAAAGAATTCCTCAAGCACTTAGCCCGATACAAAAGTCCAGGAGGGTGCCTCTTAGTTTTTGATGGTGCAGCTTGTCATCTTGATTTGTCAATTGTTGATGTTGTAGACTCACTTGATATAGATCTCTACTGTTTGCCATCGAATACAACACATGAGCTTCAACCCCTCGACAAATCTGTATATCGTTCATTTGAGCATCATTGGGATAATGAGGTATTCTTGGATCAGAATCCTAACAAAAAGCTGACCAAATCACGTTTTAACATCATACTTTCAAATGTTTGGTCTAAATGCATGACACATAGTAACATTATAAACGGTTTTAAGGCTACTGGTCTGTTTCCATTAAATCCCGAGGCAATTCCAGAAACAGCATTTGCTTCTTCAATTTTCTCAGACGTACCGGCACCGGATGACAAAGAAAATAGGCGTCCACCTGAATCTCCTCAACCTGGTCCGTCTGGAATGGCATCCAACAAGTCTGGCAAATTTTTCTATTCCTTTTACTCTTCTGACTCGGATTCGACTGATGACCATATCCCTCTTGCTGAATTAAAGAGACGAACAACAAAAGTCACTTCTTTTAATGAGCTTTTGCCCACACCAATAAAAACTAATGAAAAACCTAAAAAAAAATCGAAAAAAAGCTCTAAACTACAAAGGAACTCCAATCACTAGAGATCTTTTTACTGAGGAGAACAAAAGTCGTGCCAAATTGAATAAAGATATTGAAAGCTCCAGGGAAAAGTTAAGTACCGAATGGTATTGCCATGGATGTGAGGAAGACAGGCAGGCCGATATGAAGTGCAGCAAATGTCTTAAATGGTACCATGAGGAATGTGTTGGCTTAACAGTCAATGACATGGATGATTTTGAGTGTCCCGATGACTGCTAAACTTCGCCCAATTAACGAGTTGTGCCATTTTTATGTATAGGCTTTATTAAACCTCCATCTGATAATAAAGCCGATTTGCGTTATTTTTCTTAATATTTATTTTTTGTTTTCTAGTTTTTTTAGAGATTATTTTTTTAAGTTTGTTAAAATTGATATAACCTTATAAGCACTTTGGTGCATTAAACTAAATATTTACATTACAGTCTTTCACTTTATTCAATTTTTTTCTTAGCTAGGCCTTATTCCCCTCAAGTACCTTACTCGAATGTTTATCGAAGTGTCTTGATTGTGTGGAGACCGACACGAACTTGGTGGAAAAATCTAATGCGAAATTAATGCTATATGTTCATGTGAAATCAGCAGGAACTGCAAAGAAAATTTGGGACATCCTGAGGCAGTTATATGCAGATCAAGGCTTCACAGTAGTTTGTTGGGTGGTTTCATTTCTTTGCGCCTTGAGAGTAGTGATTCCATGCAAAGCTATATTAACCAGATGATGAGACCTACCACAGAAATTAAAAAAGACTTGTTTTAATATTAGTGAAGATGGATTGGTTCGTTACTTTTGGCAGGCTTGCCAGAAAAGTATTCATTTACCATTGATCATGGCTATTGAACATAGCGAAATGAACATTAGTATCGATATGATTAGAACCAAGTTGCTTGGTATGGCGGAGGAGAATGGTAATACAGGATCTGGAGGTGTATTTGCTATTAAGCAGAATAATGAGAGCAGAAACGTGAAAAGAGTCAGATGGACTTTTACAAGGTCAGATAATATAGGTGCAAAACTCTAGGTCATTCATGAATAAGTGTCAAAAATAAGGGTGGTAGCTCAAATGGCAATAACAGCGCTTTGTCAATAGTTTTTATTAGTGGCAATTTTAATCTTACTGACTGGTATATTGATTCAGGTGCCTCAGTACATCTCACTTCGAAAACACGACCAAAAAAACGAACGAAAGATTCGTTGACTGATGCAGGATGTCAACATGACAGAAATTATGGTGGCAAATTAATCAAGAGCACCTGTCATTTTTATGTCATTATCATTCACAATGTTAAATTGTATACATTAAAATACAGCTAGTTGTTTACAAGATCTTAAACGGGTAGTTTTATTTACAATTTTCATCCTTTTTCTGGGGTTTCCACATGATTTCCATCCCAGATTGCCAGACATACTATTATAGGTATGTATTATACAGGGTGTTCATTTAAAAACTTCCCACCACGGATTTATCGAAAACCACTGTTTAAAAAAAAATGCCGAAATACGTCAAAACGTTTGTCAAGGGGGACAACTTTCTAACCTAAAATTACTTCACCCCCTTTCACCCTCTGCCCCCCAGGATCATCCCCTTAAAAATTTTAAATGGCAAAGGATATCGAGTAATAGCTTGTTTAAAAGGTCTTTCGAAGTCTTTTATTTTAAACAGTGATTTTCGATAAATCCGTGGTGGGAAGTTTTCAAATGAACACCCTGTATATACATACAGACAGGCTATTTTGTAACGGGTTCAGAGATAAAAACGTCATCTGATCGCGATTTCAGTTGCCTCAATATGGCTATTTGCCAAGCGTACCTAGATTAATCGGGAGCGAAAAAGGTAGCGAAACAAATATTGCAGACGATAGCTCAGAATTATTGGAGTCTGGGCGTTCGTAGGTAAGGATTTAATATAAGTCACAGTTTGCAAATTAATAAAATAATAATAAAGAGAACCGAATAGGCGCCACTTAGTTTCACTAAAACTAAGAAAACTTCTTACCTGATTATTTAAATTTCAGTAAAAACAATTTGGATTATGCTATGGCAATCAGAGGAAACAGTTCCCAACAACAACCCATTTTATTCACATAAATCCCTTTTTACACTTTGTACAATATTTGTAAAGTATAATCAATGATCACTCCTTACAGAATAATAATTTGAAATATTATGTTACACTTTAGGTTAGATTATAGCATATGGGTATTCAATGGTTTACTTCAATCAGATTGAATTCTGGTTGATTCTCCAGCAAGAGGAGTGGCCTGGATCAGTTACCTCTGCTAGAACTGGACTAAATTGCCTGTCCTGTCCCATTCTATGACAATAATATCCCTGCTGGTTATAACTTTCTTTGTCGTAGCATTATAAAGCCTAGTCCCTTATATTCTCGGAAAATTCTATTAAAATCATCTGTTCAAATCTTAGCCTTCTTGGTTTTGGCACATGTACCATTGCTTCACTCCCAAATATCCTTATATGACTGACATTAGGTCTTTTACTGTGTCAAGCCTCAAATATTGTTACCTTTAATCCTGAAACCAATGACCTTTTACCTTCAATCCTAAAACCAATGACCTTTTACCTTCTATCCTTAAACCTTACTTTTATGCAAGTAAACTGCTGTATTTATAGCTTCGGCCCAAAAAGATTTGTCGAGTTCAGAATCGAACAGAAGATATCTTGCCTTCTCCTTGGTATCTGAAATCACCAAAGATTGTCTGCATATGACAATCCTAAAAATGACAGTGATTACTTGCCAGTGAAAGGGGGAGTAGAGGAAGCAGAAACTCCAACAAGGTCTTTGAGGGATAAGAAACCAAGAAAAATGCTTGAGGAGTGTTTAACATACCTGTGCATTGCAGATCTAGATGTGGAGGATGTTCCTTTGTCGGTGGAAGAGGCTCTTGGAAGACCAGATGCTGACTGTTGGAAATGTGCTATGGAGGATGTAATGAGGTCATTTGAGGAAAATAATGCTTGGGTCTTAGTAGATGCCGCCGGAAGTAAACATGTGGTTTCGAACATAAAAAAGAAATGTGACGTGGGCAACAAAGTAAATTATAAGGCTCGCTTATGAAAGGGGTATACACAAGTGGCAGGTATAGATTATGAAGAAACTTTTGCTCCTGTAATAAAATACGCTAGTTTAAGGCTACTTTTTGCATTGTCTGTTAAACTTAACTTTAAAATTATCCACTTAAACGTTACGACTGCCTTGTTAAATGGGTTTTTAAAAGAGAATATTTTCATGAAACCGCCTGAAGGTTTTATTCTAACCTGGTAATGAAAATATACTTTATAAGTTCAATAGGGCTGTATGTGGTTTAAAGCAATCGTCAAGAGCTTGGAATCACCGAATTGTTAGTTTGTTATTAAAGTTATACTCTATTTCAGAAGTGTATAGAGCAATAAAACCTCATTAGGTATGCAAAAGTGGTACCTGGTGATCCACCAATATTTTATGCCACTACCTTAGTTGGGTATTAGTTTCAATGTAAAATTCTTTCTTTTCGTTGATTGCAGGTAGTGCCACCCGGTTTTGGGTCAATTTATGAGTTTTGCCCATTGTTACCCACTGATAAACATTGAAAACGGTTCGCCAAAGGCGTGCAACTGGGACTTGTTTTTTACCTTATAATTAATGTACTTAAATGCTATTTTATTTTAGAAAGTTACTTTTGTTTAAATGGAATAATATATTTTTTTCACAAATTTATTGAACATATTATGTAGAGTAAAACAGTTGAAAATGTCACTTTTGGATCTGGCACTTTTTGAACAGTGTATAACAATTTTAAATTATAATAGATTGTAGTCTTCTTCGTCATCTGACGAACTGTCATCACCTCTTGACATTATAATTAAAGGATCGACTGTCTGATCGATGAGGTTGTCAAGATCCCACATTTTGTCCTCTTGCTTAATTACATGCTGGACTGCTTTTCGCCAATTCTCTGGTGTCGCTTCCGTAATGGCTTGATCAAACAGTAGCTTAACATCTTTCATTTTAAAAGTCGTGTTTTGTCTTGCTACAAATCCTTTTACCTGCGCCCATATCAGTTCTATAGGATCTGGTTCGCAATGATATCTTCCACGGCGTATTTCATGAAACGAGTTTTGTGTAAGTTTGCTATTGCCAGCAGTTCTTTTTTTATCAAATTTGCTTCAAACGCAATACCTTTTGCAGTCAGCCAATCGATAATTTCTTGCTTTCTCCAACTTGAAGTTGGCGTCTTCTCTATTTGCCGTGAATGATAGCTTGCGTTATCCATAACCACCACCGAATTAGCCGGAAGAAATTTTATCATTTCACCAAAATAGTCCTCGAAAACGTCTGAGTTCATGTCTTCATGGTAATCTCCTGTGCGAGTCGACTCAAAGGTTAGCAGACCTTCTTTTAAAAATCCCTCTTCGCTTCCAATATGTGTGATTATAAGTCTTTTTCCTTTTCCCGAAGGTACTTTAATACCCGTAGACAGGCCTTCTATGAAAGCTTGGCGAGCACTGGTTATATTTTTGTCTTGCCACATTTTTTGGACTATATAACCTTCGTTAATCCACGTCTCATCAAGATAAAAAACTTTCTTTTGCTCCCTGCGGTACTGCTTGATACTTCTCAAGTATTGTCGTCTCCAACAAACAATTTCGTCGCTCTCCAGTAAAAGTGCTTTGCGGTTATGCTTTTCCCAGGCAAAATCCATATTTTTTAAAGTTTTCCATAAAAGTTTTCTACTTATCAACGGAATACTGTCATCTCGGCCAAGCTCCATTAAAATTTTGTCTAGGGTGGGTATTTCCTTTTTAAAATAAAAAGAGTGAACTTTTCTTCGAATTATACATTTAGCATTTTCATCAAGGACTTTTGTAGGTCGTCCTGGCTTTTGCTTGGGAGATTCCACTTGACCTGCTACTTTTCTTTCCCGCAACAATTTGAAAATGGTGGACTTTCCAATTCCACTCATTCGAGAACATTTTTCAACAATTTCTTGCACAGTTAAACTAGGGTAATCGTGTTTTATGCAATCATGTACATTTAAAATAATAACTTTTTCACTCAGCGATAGTGGAGAATTTTTAGTACATCTTTTCGTTGGACCGAATACCTCCATTTTTTAAATATTGGGATAATAATATTGTGATTACACTACAGCGTAGCAGTGACTACTAACGTTTAAAATATGATTTAAAAGTATTTATAGTCTGTATATATTACCTGACCCTATTTTTGCATGTTACAAAGCGTTAAAAGATAGGTACCTATACAAAAGGATTAAAAGTATTTATTTAGTATTTAATCTCTTTCAAAATAAAGGCATTTAATCCGTGAAAATTAAATTCATAAATATTATAAGTACCTGCGCCTATGAACTACCACGAAATGTAGCCAAACAGAACGGAATTCCCTAGGTTATTGCTCTATACACTTCTGAAATAGAGTATAGGTTATAAAAAATCTGTACATGAAAAAAAAGGTGATGACATTCTTATAATCTGACGATTATGACTCTATATGTTCACGATTTTTTAGTTTATATAAATGATAGAGAGAGTTCTGAACACAGCTGAAGTCTGAATAGCAAACTAAAGACAGTATGGCAAGCTAGACAGTTTTTAAGTATGGAAATTAGTAGGGACGAGAATTGTATTAGGTTAAGTCAGGTAGAGTACATAAATCAATTGTTAAAAAGGTTTAACATGCAGGAATGTAAAAGTGTTGTGAGACCATTAGGCGTAAAATTTTGATTTTAACTCAGACAGTAACCAAAATTTTCAAAATCTACTGTTTCAAAGGCTTATAGGGAGCTTGATATACTTAGCAGTGCTTTTACGCCCCGACATTTCATTTAGGGTAAGTTTTCTCAGCCAATTTAATAACTCTAACTCAGATTATCATTGGCAACGTGCTAAACGTATATTAAGGTACCTCAAAGTGACTAGACATTTCTCCATAAAGTTTGAAAATAATAATTCAAATCTGGAAGGCTATGTTAATGCCGATTGGGGGTCTAACAAGAAGGACATGAATTCCTGTACTGGTTACGTATTTAAATTGGCAGGGATCGTCAATTTCATAGAGAAGTTGTAAACCAAAGACGGTAGCATTTTCGTCTACAGAAGCTAAAACTAAGTGAGGCTACTAATAGTCTAAGAGCTGGCAACGTTTTCGAGAGAGAATTTCAGGTAGGCCAGTTTTTAAATATACTTTCTCTCTCACTTTCCCGGACATCATACGGGCCACCTGGCTGGCAGTAGTGGTTGCGTTCATCAATGCGCATCGTACCTGTACAGGTAAAATATTAATTTTTCAAATAATTTTAAGAAGCTATTTTTATTGAACTTTTACCAACACGAATATATTATTGCCAGGCATTTTTGATGTTGTTTAAACTGTGCCAAACGCCAATTTTGAATTTTAATTTTTTTTTTTGGAAATATTTTTGTATGGATAACATTTTTATATGATATTATTTAAGTAACTATAAACCCAAAATTAATTTGCCAAGCAGTAATTCGGTTGTTAACCTTCAGCCAGGCCGATCTAAATGTGAACAGTGATGTGATATTATTTTGTTGGTCTAAAAATATAGCCGAATAAACTACAAAGGAAAGATAAAAAAATATTAAATTAATGTGTGAATAAATTAATGTGTTAATACGATATGAAAATAATAATTTATTGTAGTACAATGTTAAGAAATTGATTAATCTCAGGTATGAAAATAAATGAAAACTCTATGGTTGTATGAAAGTTGCGGTTAGATTTTTTAATTAATTATTGTATCACAAAAAACGGAGGCATCCTGATAATCATCATCATCTTCATCACTGCTGTAATTTTCATTGTCTTCGTTGTCATAATCTTCTTATTTATACGAATTATCATCTTCTAATAAATCTGTAATAGAATGAAAAATTTTAGATTTCTCGACAAAGAATTTTATTAGTATTTAATTTTAAATTGTTATCTTTAATAATAATGGCGGCAACTAACGATGGTAACTGCTCCCCAACAAACCAGACAAAATCGTATTAACCGTCATTTATAGTCCAGCAGGGAAGTTTGAGGTGATAAGGATGTTGGATGTTTCAAATAAGCATTTCTCCAAAACTTTGTTACATAACGAACTCGGTGTAAATGCTGATATAATTCAGCTTTACATTTTTAACGGTGGTAGGCTTGACGGGTCAAAATTACGAAATTTTTTCTCAAAGTTATCATCTGCTTTCTTGGACCGGTAAGTATTTGAAAACAGTTGGAAGCGAAATTTATTGACGTTCCAAGAATCCCGAGCTGCGTAAATATGACATGTTAATTTTTCTAAGATCTTAAATGTTTCATCCAACAATTCTTCATCATCTGTTATAATATTTTGACAAGCTGTCTGATACTGTTCTGATTGCTCTAACAGTTTAAAAGGACGATGTTTACCTTTTCGAAAAGAAGGTGGCGTGTAGTCACATCCAGTGAGATGCATGAAAGCACGGTAGAGCTTTTGATAAAGAATTTCCTAGAATTTCATATATGTGATTCATGCTTATGAATCGTTTATGATTTTCGACACCCAAATTTATCCAGAGTGTTAGTGAAGCATTTAAATGATCCATGCTACCAAGTAGTATTATAAAAATATCAGTGTCTAAGCAGCGTATTACAACTTCGGCATCTACATTTATTGTCTACATTTATTATTTTAAGACAAAGAATCTTCCATAACTCTAATTACCCTATTACTTTCAACCCGGTGCTTTCTGAAATTCACATAAATTATTTTATTTCCAATGATAGGAGCCATTTCATCACCAGCCCAATGATCAATAAAAAAATCGACAAGGGATTCTTTAAAATTTATATTTTTTAGTTCAGCCACAAAGTTATGTGGTCTAATTTGATTAGGCCCAATTGTAACTTGGTTCATTATTTCATCCCGACGTGTGCGCTGAAAATCTTTGATCGATGGTGAAAAATATTGATCGAAGACAATATCGATACGATTAGATTGAAATCGTAGTATCATACTAGAAATTTTTTCGATAAAGCATCGAAGGTTACAGGTACTTCTTTCATTAGATGTAACATGAAGAAACCATCTAAAATAGATTATGAAAACGCGAAGGTGTCTTATCGACATTATTACCGATTTTCTTTTCAATCAATTTAACTAATTGAGATTTATTAGTTTTACAAATACTCTCATCTGCTTGGCACATTGATGTTGGCACTGGTGTCAGTGGAAATAAAACTTTCTCAACATCAACTTTATGAGTTAAAGATATCCCCAACATTCTCCCAAATAAGTCCCTTTGCATTCTCAACTCCACAACTTTATTTCCAAGGGTTAATTTTCTTTTTTTTGGAGCCTCAGAAAAGTTCAATATTTTATTTCTTTTTATTGGTTTGTCAAATCTACTTCCATCTATAGCACATTCATTATTGAACTGCTTTCTTAAGTCGTCACCACTTTCTTCGATGTTCAGGAGGAACTCTGCTATCTGTTCAGCGACCGGCTTTCCACTAGCTATATTGTAAAGATTATCTTTGTTTAAATCTGGATTGAACTGATTACAGTTTATTTCCAAAATATCGATGAAATGGGTAAGTTGTTTTTCAAAAATTTTAATCCGGTTAGGTTGTAAGTCTGCGGTTATGTCTTGCAAGTATGTCAATCCACAAACATCGAGAACATGGGAAATCAAAGCAGTTCTAATGCTGTGGCTTTTTGCCCATCAGCCGTAAAATGTGCGATACCGCTGAGAAGTTTAGCTGCGTTTGTCCGTTCTTTTAATACCAAAACACCCAGCTTTGAAGTCTTCTTCAAGTCCTGAATGTGTTTCTTTAACATTCTGCAAATTGTCGTAATATTTAACACACCATCGCGCATAGTTCGGCTGATTAACAATAAAAAATAAATTTGTGACTTTAGGAATGATATGTTTGAACATTTCAAAATCACCCATGCGTATACTCCTCGATAAAATTATGTAATAATGAACTAGTTGGATGTAGGTCATGTAGAACGTTTTTAAGAATTTTTTTTAATTCAAAATTGGCATTTGGCAGAGCTTAAACAACATCAAAAATGCCTGGCAATAATATATTCGTGTTGCTAAAAGTTCAATAAAAATAATTAAAAAAAAGCTTCTTAAAATTATTTAAAAAATTGATATTTTATCTGTACAGGTACGATGCGCATTGATGAACGCAACCACGACTGCCAGCCAGGTGGCGCGTATGATGTCCGGGAGAGTGAGAGAGAAAGTATATATAAAAACAGGCCTACCTAAAATTCTTGTTTTCTCGACGTTGCTAGCTCTCGTACTATAACGAGGCCATATATTTAAGAAACCTATTGGAAAATCTCATAGAAGAATTAAATTGTGTTTTAATATATAATGATAACCAAAGTGCTAAGAAACTTCCAATCATATTGAATCGTTCCAACCATATTGATATTAGATATCATTTTGTAAAGGATGCTGTAATTAAAAACATAATTAATATTGAATACTTACGTATGCAAGATATTTTTTTTTCATATGTGTTACCTGTACTTAATAATTTGGTTATTAAATTTATTAATATTAAGTGAAGGTGTTAAAAATGTAAAAAAAAAATTCTAAGATATGTGGCGCCCTCTAATGTTAGAACATAGAACAACGCGTCTCCTTGGCATTCAAGATTGGCATTGGCAAATTAATGTAGGACAAGTGTTTATATGTTTTTCTTTTTCTTGAACGCTATAAATATATGGGTCTCTCCTTATCTCCATTAAAATAAAGTTAGTTGTTTATAAGATCTTAAACGTGTAGTTTTATTTACAATTTCCATCCTTATTTCTGGGGTTTTCACATGACTCCCATCAAATATGAGTCATGGATGAAGAGACAATTGCCAATATTTCCAATTTCTGAAAAACCACTGAGTTTACGAGAATCGTGCTTGGGAACATTCTTTTAGATCAGGAACTACTAAAATTTTTTTTTTAAAAACATTGAAAAGTCATTTTACATAATTTAAGACCTTAATAAAAAACAGTATCAATTTTTACAAAATTGTCATTACCAAAAATTTAATTACTACATATCTTAAATTCGAATTTAAATGCAGTTCCCAAAAGAATACTAATGAAAATTCCCCATAAAGAGTGTTTTTCTTTCAAATTTAATTTGGTGCTTTTTCGCGTGTGAAAAATAACGGGCATTTTCATGGGTAGAGGGGGGAGGAAGAGGGGGAAATCTACTCCCGCGGGACTTTTCCATCGCGCGATTTATTCCCAGTTATTTCCCTTTAATTCTGTTTTATTACCGGATCAGCAAAACGAGCTCCGATCGCTGACGCGGCCCGTTTTGTTTAAATATTTTCCCGTTTATTTATCTTATCGGCTCAGGAGAGAGGGTGAGGGATGATTTAAATATGATTATACGCATCATTTGAATTAGTTTGTTTTATTTATTTACAAGCCTTGCTTATTTCTAATACTAATATAATAAAACAAAATATAAACCTCAAAAAATACAAGAAAATACTGAAAAAGAATTACTTTAATAAAATCGTATCATAATTTTTCTCAACAGCCACACAGATTTTTCAAATTTTATTAGTAATGGAGAAATGTATAGAACATCAATTGAATAGAAATTGACAATGAAGGTGGTGTTTGTAAAAACAAATCGTGTTTCTAATGTAGTTTCTAATATTTTTATTTTTTTTAATAAAAAAGACCGGTGTTATCTCATGCTGATATTGAAAAAATCAAAGGTATCTTCACAGATCGGTTTTTTAGCTCCATAGCTGAGAGAATATCAAATATACACTTGAAGTTTAGGTGTTTTCAAACAATTCATTTGTCTCCGTGTACATAAGGTTCATCTGACCAGGTGATCATTTAATTTTGTCTGCTACTTTTGTCCAGCAAAATAAGCCAAATATCAACGTAATTACCTATCGTAATCAAGAATATAGCAAATCTATGCACTATTATATGAGTGATAAATTACAAAAAGATTTGTTGAAGATTCCTTGACAAAGAATGGATTAGTCCTAATATTAGAAATAATGCATGAACTACTTGGAACCAGTGGCGAAGCGTGAACTTTTTTTTCGGGTAGACAAACAATAAAAATCGTTAATTAGAAAAAAATGTGAATTCAATATTATTCACTTTAATGAAATACAGAATGAAAGCGCATGAAATATTAACTCAAAGAGGAAAATTATGTAGTGATATAAAAAAGAAATAAATAATTACTACTAGCATAAAAAGATAGATAGATAAAAATAAATACTACTTACAAAAAAACACAACTAAAATACAATTGCCAATATCGAACAGTTGTTCATAAATAAACACTAAAAAAACCTTTTCTATACACCCAAAAATAAAAATACTAATTATTAAATTACTATAGCACGCGCCCCCACCAAATGCAGACAAAACTGAAGATTGTGCCGACGAAGAAGTATTGCGGCCGACCAGATCAAGCGTGTCCATAAACAATAACCCTCAACAGCATAATAAAATAGCTGGTCGACTTCGATAGACAAAAGCTCAAATGTCTTCCCCGCGAGTAAATTTTGCATACGTAATAGGCTGAATGCGGCCGGACTTCTGTAGCCTGCTTGATGGGTATTTGGTTCGATATGCTCCAAATTTCGGAAGACAAATATCAATGTGTCTTCATGGGGCTCGTATACATTAATTGGGTGTCAGCCCTGTATTTTTATCTTGATCGGTGCGGCAGGCGGGGCGCGCCTTCGGATTAATCATGTTTAGATACTATATAATAATAGTAAGGATAGCGACTATGTTCTGTGTTATTTTTTTAAATTTTAATTCAACAATCACATGAAATAATTACGTGATAAATTAATGACAAATAACTGGATAATTTTGGGTAGACAGTGTCTACCTTGTCTACTCGTACGCTTCGCCACTGCTTGGAACAAATATAAAAGGTAAAGAATGATATTGTCAATGAAATCAGACTAGAAAAAGAGCGTTTTTTTGGAGAAACTGTAATCTACGGAAAAGTACCGGGCCCAAAATGAGACCACATGGTGCTAAAAGCAACCCTAGGCTGGGACGTGATAAGAATACTAATGAGCCTTCGAACTATGGTGGGAATCTAGCCACATCTGTTATCCAACTGTTTTGACAAACTTTAGATCTTCTAGAATGTATTTTAAAAAGGAAAAGCCCGGTAGTCTAGGAATATATAGTTCAGTTCAGAGATCTATTAGAATCTTTGATGTGCCGCGAATAGTCCGTGTGCCGGTGTTGCTTGTATTGTCACATGACATGCATGTTTAAATCGCAAAATTTTATGTGGAAAGAGTCATAAAGTAATATTCTAAGCGATATTTAATCATTTTATTAAATAAATAAATGTTTTAAGCATTTCTTTAAGAATTTATACATTTGATTCGTAAAATTTGACTACATACGCCCACGTACTATTTTGTTAGACGTCTGACCTGAGTCACGGGCACTCAAGCGTGAAAAGTTGCACAGGTCCGGCCTTAAAATTTATTATTCGAGATTCTTGGGATTAGTTTTATTAAGTTAGAAATTCAGGATATTTGATAGGTAGATAATATTTAATTTAAATATAAGTAAGATTTAAGTACGTAAAATGAGTTTAACCAAAAATTTTAATTTAATAAGTTTAGTTTTTAGCGCCATCAGTGGGGTGTTTATAACAAGTGATGAGAGAATAGGTGGTACGAATTACTTAGGCCCATTTATTCTGTGTATTAAGGCATTAAATATTTACTGTTTGACACAAAAGGATAAAATGTTTTGGTTTGTCTTCAAATTTTATATATTTCCTTTTTTTGGGTATTGAGATTTATTTTTACTTGGTGGTGAATATTAATGGGGATTTTGGCTGCCATATTCAATGTCCTTTATTATTGTTTTTTTTTAATTAATACATATTTTGATATATTATTATAATATTATACTCGTAAAAACCCCCATCTCTATATTTCGTACCAATCTCTTTTGATAAAAAGAAATTATGTAGTCAGAAAAGTGGAAGTATATTTTTTAAAATCAAGTTTTACTTGTAAAAAACACATTTTACATCCTGAATGTAATATTTATTAATTTGTTTGCCTCATATTTAGTTATTATGCATAATAGGAGAGATTAGATGAAAATTAACAAAGATAAATGCTTATACTAAAAACTAAAAATCTTATACAAGACACTACATTTTAAGTATACTGAATCCTAAAACTACAGTGAGGATACTAAATACTTTTATAAATTTAACCAGTCTTTTGAATCTGGCCCAAAGAGTTAATACAATTTTCTAAATTCTGTTTTTTTGCCTTTCTTCTTTAGCAGTTTCTTCCATTAAGGAAGGAAACAGTTTCTCCGTTGCTGCTATGTATTTCAACTTCATCTCGCACATCAGCATATGGATACTAAAGCATTACATTATAATTATATTCTTTATTGTGTCGCTTAACGACAAACAGGGGCAGTAAGCTGAAAAAAACTAAACTTTAAACTTGTTTAATTAATACAAATAGGGTTTTCTTACTATGGCAAAAAAGGGACTTTTTCCAGAGAATAAAGGAAGAAGCAGTCTTTATTGTGTCGCTGAAGGGCATATATTGCTGCATGTTACCAATTACCAATGAGCCAAAAGATAAGATTGGAACAAAATTCGTGATAGGGACTTACTAATTTTTGATCAGTTGACTGTCGTTTTCTATAAACCCATTCAATTTTTTTACCCATAAACACTCTATTATTTAAATGTTATTTATGAAAAAACGTTTGAATATTAAAATGTATCAATATCTTTTTGACACATAAGTTTATCTCTATCTAGCTCATAAAGGAATGAGATAAGAATACTTTTATCTCATATAAATGTTGACAAATTATTATGTTTTTACAGGCACTCCTGAAATAAAAATTCCAATTACTTGACTTTTATAAAATGGATTTTAGTAAGTTCTTTAACAAAAACTAAAAAAGCCTTCAGAGTAGTCCATAACTCATTCATTTCATTCATTTCATTTTTCAAAATTAAATCAATAGAACCCTAAGATATTAGGGTACTAACCAGAAACAAATTATTTTGTCTTTTACAGCCACCCCTGGAATAAAAATGCAATTTTCTTGGCTCTTAATACATGGATTCTAGTCATTTCTTCAAAAAAGAATAAAAAAACCTTTAAAGTAGTTCATAAATCAATAACGGGAAAATTTTGACTGTTAGAACTCAAGGTATAAATAAGATGCCAATAAGAGACAAATTTTTTCCTTCTGGAATAAAATGTCCATTTTCTTCCGACTTTTAGTTATTAAATTTTAGTTATTTTTATAGAAAAGACTAGGAAAGTCTTCAAAGTAGTCAATAAATCAATAATAACGAAATTTTTACTACTAGAATTCAAGATATTGGCGGGCCAATAAGAGACAAATTATTTTTTTTCTTACAGGCACTCCTGGAATAAAAATTACATTGTCTTGATATTTAATGAATAAATTCCAATTATTTCTTCAGAAAAGAGATGGCCATAAGTCAATAATTGAAAAAATGTTGATTTTAAAAAATTTAAAATATTGGGGTGCCAATAAGGGACAAATGTTTTTTTTCGCACAGGCACTCCTGGGATAAAATTTCAATGTTCTGGGCTTTTAGCTAGTGGATTTTAGTCATTTCTTTAAAAAAGACTAAAAAAATCTTCAGAATAATCCATAAATCAATAATTGCAAAATTTTGACATTTTCCTTCTTGAAAAAATTACTGTGGTTATTATTAAGTAAGAAAAAAATGTGACTTTTGTTGTAAATTTCTTTGTCAAAAAAAATTCCTAGACAAACACGAAATTTGATCCTCAACTGCGACAACAGAGGGAAGTAAGCTGTAAAAAACAAAATTTTAGACTTATTTTCTTAATAATAACAGTGTTTTTCTTACTATAGCAAAAAAGGGTTTTTCCCAAAGAATGGTGGAAGAAGTAGTCTTTATTGTGTCACTGAAGGGCAAACAGGGGCAGTTATAATACTAAAACAAATCCACAAACACAAATAAAAAAACACACTTCCTCACAGTAAAAACTGCAAAAAATTTAGACGAATACAGGCCAAATTCTAAATTCACCACTTTCATAAAAGGGGAAAAAGGAAAACCAGCAAAACTCATCAAATAATAATGACCTCACCTGACCTCCCTCCCAACTATTAAAGGTGATAGACCCATCCTTAAAGATTTCTTTAAAAACACGTCAAAATTAATACAAAAACAGCCCATAAATTTATCTGGGTACGGCCCCGTAATTCTCAAAATCAGTGGGATAGAGAGAGATACACAATTACTTGCACAGCCTAAAGTAGGAATCGCCAGAACGCAGATGTTTTATCTTTGTTTAATAGACTGGCTAAAAAGAGGTGACAAGTCTGTGAGTGCTGGGAGTGTTTAAAATATTTTGTAAGATGCTTGGATTTTAGTCCGCGGTCAATTTTTTGATATTATTTTCTTTCTAAAAATGTACATTTTCGAAAGAAAAATAAAAAATAGTATAAAACATGCAATTTTACGTATATTTAAAATGATTTAATAAATGATTTAATGTATAGATAAACTATATAAAATCTTACCATTTAAACATGTATATCATGCGACAATAAATACGACATAGGCGCACGGACTAGTTAGTGCGGCATCTGCGACACATCAAAGATTCTAATAGATCTCTGAATTGGACTTTATATTTGTTGTGAGCACTCGTGTCTTTTTTATTAAATTTTGGTCGTTTACAATTCAGGTGTGGGATAATAATTCGCGTGCTTTTCGATCGCGCCACATTTTTTTTTTATTAATTGATCGTGTATTGGATATTTTTGTATATACGTTTATTAGTTATTAGATGCTTTGTAATTTAGTGAGTTCCTTAAGTTGTAGTGTATATATTAAAAAAGGCTCAACAGTGGGAAAGAGATCCCATAGTAGCTCTGATTCCACTAGCTCATCAGATAGTGAGTATGAGAGTTACCGTTATATGAAATCGAGGCGTGATTCAAGAAAACGTTTAGTGGAATCACGAAAACGCGATGATTTAAGGAGACGTCCAGAATCACGTGTTGTAGAAACTCCTGAGCCGGAAACAACGGAACAACGTTTCAAACGTTAGGAGAAAATGATTGATAATTTGGCTCAACGAAAGAACGAAAATAGCAAGGTCAGTACAACTTGACCCAATGTAAAGGCGGATTGTATTCCAGAGTTTTCCCCGAAAAGTCAAATCTGACTACCCAACAGTGGTTAAATAAGATCGACCAATTTAAAGATATCAATCAGTGGGACAAGACTATGCCGTCAGTCTACAAACGATGCTAAATAAAAAGAAAGATCCAAATGAAAGCATGACATCATATTATTTTGAAAAAATAAAACTGCTAAGACCATGCGACGTTTATGGAAAAAGAGCTGTGTCATGTTTATAATATATGGATACATGGACTCTGTGATACTAACGTGGAATAAAATGGAGCCAGAGCGGGCCGCTACCAAACGCCGGAAGGTCTATACGAAGAATATTTGTCAGTTCTTCATGAACAGCCGACAGCAAAACGCTCAGTAAGAAATTATGTAAGCAAACCTGCACATCATCAAAATTCTTCCGACCTTTGAGCAATCATAAAAGATAAACGATCAGTTCATAACACTAACTTCCAATTGAAAGAACTCGTCCATTATCTCAAAGAGACCAACGTAACTAGAGAAAAAAATTGAAAACTCCAAGTCTCAGTCTCAAAATGTCTTTTTAATTAATCAGGTGACTTGTTTCGCTAATAAAGCATCATCTTACCTTATAGCTAGATGACCTGCTAAGTACGTATATTGTATTAGTACTTAGCAGGTCATCTAGCTATAAGGTCTGATGATGCTTTATTAGCGAAACATGTCACCTGATTAATTAAAAAGACATTTTGAGATTGAGACTTGGAGTTTTCAATTTTTTTTCTCTACTAACTTCCAGTCGAAATGCTTTAACTGCGGTCAACGTGGCCATTTAGCAGCGAAGTGCATGAAGCCAGTTTTGGAATGCAAATTTTGCAGAATGCTTAGTCGTATAGAGCAGAACTGTCCTAAAAATAGACCAGAAACATCCACTGGTAAGTTCAAACAATTATTATCTTTAAACGTAAAAAAAATAATTGTTTGGGTCTATTTTTCATGGCTATGTCGACACTGGTAGTAATGCGGTCACTTTACGAAAATCTGACGTTGCCTATTTAACATTAAAACTTTACCCGGTACAGGTAAAACTAAAAGGTTATGCCGGTGGCTCAGTAATTAGCCATTATAAAACGTTTATTAATTTAGAAGTAGATACGGCCCAACAAGGGTCAGTTATTATGGGACAGCCTAGATCACCCAGATATTACAATGATAGTATGAGGAGGGCAAGTACGTTTATTAATTGTAGATAAGGAACCCCTTAAAGAAATTAATGGGTGTGACTTGTTTAGCAGACCCGACGACAGATAAAGAAAATCAAATTGAGTGTCTCACTTAGTTTTACGATAAATGATATAAAAAAATGTACTGATAATAAAATCGAACTGAAAGATCAAATGAAACTTTTAGAATTACTTAATAAATATAGAGGCTGTTTTGCTACAAATTTAACTGAAGTAGGGCGAACAAATATCATAAAAATGTCTATTAATTTAACTGATGACATTTATTCACTTATAAACCATATCGTTTACCATTTTGTGAAAGGGATACAGTTAGGGAAATAGTAAATGGCTTATTAGAGAATAAAATAATAAGTGAATCTTCTTCTTCTTCAAAAAGAACGGCGAAACTCGCATGTGTGTGTATTACAGGGCCTTGATTTATTGGACAATTTAAAAGGATTTTAGTTGAGATCAACGGATCTTCATAGATCAAAGGATCTTAGTTGAGATCAACGGATCTCCATAGATCAAAGGATCTATGTGTGTAAGTTGTAAATATTGTGTCTTAATTGAAGTCAGCGGATTTCCATAGATCAAAGGATCTATGTCTATACGATCAACAGATTTTAGTTGGACAAAGGCTCTATGCGTATGAGTTAAGATCACAAATTTATATCTGAGATCGACGGACTATTTGTATTTGATCGACGGATCTAAGAAATAATACTTGAGGTCAAAGGACCTCGGCAATTACTTATAACGCTCTGGCGGTTGTTTGCTCATTGAAAAAGTTCAGAGTTTACCTTGTTGGTATTACCTTTAAAGTTGTCACTGATTGCAGTGCGCTAAGAACAACGTTAGTGAAGCGAGACCTTATTCCTCATATAGGTAGGTGGTGGCTGAGTACGCAGGAATTTAATTTCACCATTGAGTATAGACTTGGGACAAAAATGAATCATGTAGATGCTCTTAGCCGCAACCCTATTTTAGAAAACGATACCATTGGTGCCGAAATTGAGGGTTTGTCTGTAAACGTCACAGAAGACGACTGGATTCAAGCTGCACAATTACAGGACAAACACTGTAAAAATATACACGAAATATTATCAAGGCCACCTATCGATTCTAATGACAGGCAAATTCACAAGGAATACGTGCTAAAGAAAAACCGAGTTTATAAAAAGACTACCGCAGGGCATCGCTGGGTGATACCTAAATCGGCCCGAAGACAAATACTTATCTATTATCATGACGACGCAGGTCATTTTGCCGTTGATAAAACTTTAAATATCTTGTCAAAACGTTATTGGTTTCCATCCATGAGAAATTACGTAAAGAATTATATAAGGTCATGTTTGGGTTGCATGTATAATAAAAAGCCTTCAGGTAAAACGCCAGGTAGTTTACAATATATCGAAAAGAAACCAATACCAATGGATACCCTTCATCTTGATCACTTGGGTCCATTTGTAAAAATTCAAATTCAAAATTGTTTATTTTGCCAAAAGTAAAAAAATACATGTATCATTTAGTTACACATAATATATACAGTTGACAAAAAAGGACCAATTCACGATTACAAAACCGGTAACAGTGACCGCTGAGCGGACGCCTGCGAAAGGACCCTTAACCTAATAAATAGCTACTATAATAAATACAAAAAATAAATTAAAAAAAAAATAGTACATATAAAGTATGCAAAGAGAAATAAATAAAAAACTACTTAATAAAATAATTCCAAAAAAAAAAACAAAAGAAAACAAAAACCAAAAAGACAAATTAAAAATAAGAGTTCTGAAGAGAATGGGAGCGCGCAGAAGGAAAACGAGTCTTGATTACAGTTAGATTTTAGGGATAAGTCAGGGCGTGGCAGAATATTAGAAACAATACGAAATAAAAAAATAAAAAATCTCAACATCGAAATTATTATAATATTGATCTTATTTAAGTACTTAAATTTATTTATGTGACTTTTAAAACTTATAACCTAGTCTGTTCTTCCAATAGGATCTTATTTATTGAATTTTTAAAAAACAAAAATTTTGAATTCTTAAGGACTTGTGTCAAGCTATTCCACATTTTAACAGCAGTGTATGCAAAACTTTTTTCATAGCATGAAGTTCTATGGTGGGGTACAATATAGCTTTGGTCATTGGCGGTACGCTGCAGCCCTAAAGTAGTTCTTGGAAGCGGTTTAAATGTTTCTAAAAGGTAGGGGGGTTTGCCAGTACTTATTACTCTGTGTATGAAACAGTAAAAATGTTGTTTTCGTCTGTTGGCCATATTTAAAATTTTAAATTCATTTAGATAGGGCGTTATATGCTCTCTATAAGATATATTATATGATAACCTCATACACCAGTTTTGCATCTTTTGAATGGACCTTTTAGTTACCAATGATAGCGAGTCACCATAGACAACATCACAATAGTCAAACAGGGACAGAACCAGAGAATTACATAAAAAATATTTTTGTTTTTGAGGTAGATACTTTTTAATATAATTAATATTTTTAAGTCTTAAATATGCAGTGGAAAGTTTACTATTTATGTGTTGCTGAAAAGATAGGTCTGTGTCAAAAATAACCCCCAAATTTTTTGCATTTTGAACGACTGGTATAGTATTATTATTTAAAGATACCTGAAATATTTGTTCAATTTGTTCACGAAGTTGTTTATCTTTGTTTATTATAAGAATTTTAGATTTATTTGCGTTTAATTTTAAATTATGGTTCTTTGAATATAAGAATAATTGGTCTAAGTCATTAGAAAGTTTTTCTTTAGCTTCTATCACATTACTCTTCACTACAGGTATAGTAAGTTGGGTGTCATCGGCAAATTGATTGAATTTACAAAATTTAACACTCCTGTACATATCTGCTACATAAATGGCAAATAACAGAGGAGAAAGGACGGATCCTTGAGGTACTCCCTTTTTGACAAGTTTGAGATCCGACTTTATTATTGTAGAGTCTTTTTTTGTACTTACGTAACTATACCTAAAGGTTAAAATATTATGTAACAAATTTAGTGCATCTGTAGAGAATCCATAATACTTTAATTTTGCTAATAACAGTTCAAGATGTACCGTATCGAAAGCTTTACTAAAATCTAAAAGTGTCATGCAAGTACTATTTGTTTGTTCTTGATTTTCTCTTATATCATTGAGAATATTAGTTAGTGCTGATGTTGTGCTAAAATTCTTTCTAAAACCAGATTGGCAGGTTGGGACTATATTTTGCTGTTCTATGAATGACTCAATTTGTGAGTAGATATGCTTTTCAAATATTTTTGACATAGCAGAAAGTGTACTAATTGGTCTTATATCTTTAAGGGTTTTTGGATTGTTAGTTTTAGGTAGTGGTAAAAGTAAAAAAGGAAACAGTTATTTGATTGTAGGCGTATACGCGTTTACAAAATTTGTGTTTTTAAAAGCGGTGCCTAACACGAAAACTGGACCAGTTACAAAATGGTTAAGGGAGATTATCGAAACGTTCGGTGTACCCCGAAGAATCATTTGCGAGCCAACGGACAAGTTGAAAGTTATAACAGGACAATCCTTTCATCGTTAAGGGCTAGCATATCACATGAACAAAATTGGGAAAAGTCCCTAGTTACTGTCAGATGGGGCATCAATAAAGCGGTAAGCTCGGTCACCGGGAAATCGCCTTATGAGCTATTTCTTGGTTATCACCCACGTGGTATTGATCACGCTTATCTTACAGCTGAGGTTTGTGACGAAGAACGCGTTGACCTGCCGACTGTGAGAGCGGAAGTGTCAACAAAGATTGCTGAAAGTCAGCAAAAACAAAAGGAGTTGTACAACCAAAGACATGGCGGCATAAAAACGTTTACTGTAGGACAACAAGTCCTTGTCCAAAGAATAAAGTGTTCAAATGATGGACAGAGCAAGAAACTCGAACCACGTTATCAAGGGCCCTTCACTGTAACGGCAGTGTTAGATAACGATCGATACGTGGTTGAGGGTCTAGCGGGTGCAGAACGCTGTTAAACCGCATATAAAGGGATATGTCCCTCTGATAAATTAAAATTGTTTTCTACAGTTGTATAACATACAAGTTTAATGAATACTTTGTGGATAGGGTTGATACTGTTATTCACAATATAGCAGATGTAATACAGCTGAATATCATTCCAGCAGCCTATAATTTCTTCACCAGTTTTGAAAAATGAAGGACATTTTGAAAAACCTAAAAAATGTAGGAGGTGGTGAAAGTGTCATCTCACTCACTTTTCCATTGTGACATCAATTACTTTTCATTTACTCTCAATATTGACAAGATTAGAGTCAATATGCTCAGGTTTCAGTTACCATAATTATTATATCACATTCAGTCTCCAAAATTAACATTAAAATTAACATTAACATAAAGCCTCAAGGAGCCGATGAGAAGTGAGCGAATATTTAAATGGGAATATTTTAATCTTCTTTCTTTTAAAAATTTATATTTAAATGGGTCATACTGTATGCTGTAAATAATTTTTATTTTTAATTTATTGACTCTATGAACCAAAAATATTTAAATTGTGAGCCAGAAAAATAACTAAAAAATGTGTTTTAAGATACTTATAGTATTAACAACTAACCGACAATTTAACCGACTCTGTATCTTAAATATTAACAAAAATACCGATAGGATATAAATGATAAAACTGTCAAAGTTTTAATAAATAGACAACCAGTTTTTTAATTATATCAATTATTTATTGACTCTATGAACCAAAAATATTTAAATTGTGAGCCAGAAAAATAATTAAAAAATGTGTTTTAAGATACTTATAGTATTAACAACTAACCGACAATTTAACCGACTCTGTATCTTAAATATTAACAAAAATACCGATAGGATATAAATGATAAAACTGTCAAAGTTTTAATAAATAGACAACCAGTTTTTTAATTATATCAAAAAATCTAAATGCTAGTATGTCCATATTAAAAACTGTATTTAAATGTAATTCTTCGGCGTTTTTATATATAATCCAAAAAATCACAATTTTTAGATTCATACTTTCAATTAAAAAAAGGAAGCGTTAGTATGTCAAACCATAGACGGTATAACAATTGGATAACCATTTTTTTTTCATTATTTAAGAAAAATATATATGTTGGACGTCGATAGTAAAAACTGTATTTAATAAGTGCAAGTCATCGACGTTTTAATGCATAATCTAAAGAAATCACAATTTTTAGATACCATCGCTAAATTGAAATGTCGAGTTGGTATGTCGATAGTGGACGCCTTTCAAAATGGTTTCGGAATGTTCTGCGAGGACGTCAATGAAACGCCTCGCAGTGCAAGGATCTTAAAGTGCTCTCAAGGGAACGTGAATAAAAGCTAGGGTCAATAAAATGCCCTGATGGCACTTTGACACAAATCAAACGAGAGACGCTTGAAGTCCTGACACAAGCACACGATCCCAGGTCTGAATTGCTTCATCACTTTGCAGAAAACACTGGGGCAGAATCCCGTCGACCATCCAAAGGCAATTAGCTTTTTACCAAAACTAAAATAGTGAAAGGTGCTATTAAATCATTTTTGCTCTTTAAACGACCAGGAGAGAATCACCGGAACCTATCCAGTACTTCCTCAAGTTGTGCTGGACTTAGTTCTACCCCACCTGTTAACATTACTTAGAGCCTCCAACATGCTAGAACGCTACTAATATAATATATTAAAAGCCGGGCGGAAATTGCCGAGACATCTTCGCTCAGGCCAATAAGCCAGATTAGCCTGAAATTATTTTTCTTAAAGACCCTAGATAAGGTACTTGATAGACACATCAGAGATGTGACTCTGGAAAATGCCCGCTCAATGTCCATTAATATGCCTACCAGGCAGCTAAATTAACAATCTTGTAAAGAGCATCAGCAACTCGCTGAAATAAAAAGAAGTAGCATTAGCAACCTTCTTAGACATAGAAGGAGCCTTTAACAATGCAGTGCCACGCTCACTCTATAAATCGATAGCAGCAAGCAGAGTCAGCCCTCTGATCTGCAACTGGATGAAAGCCATGCTAAGTAACCGAAGAATAACGACCACCTTACAGGGCGAATGTGTGAACTTCAGGACCGCGCGATCTTCTCTCTTATGGTGGTTACTCGTTGATGACCTGTTGATCATAATTCGACTGTGGGGAATCGAAGGCCAAGCTTAAGCCGATAGTGCCATAATAATAGTGTCATTTACTAGAAAAAGGAATGTAGGTCAATGTAAACCGCCAATCCTGAGAGGTTAAACCATCCAATTTGCAACGGAGGCGAAATACGTTAACGCAAGCCAAAATGTCCCTATGGAACTGTCGCAGGATATCCGGCAAGACCTGGTGAGTGAATCCAAAACAGATGCAGCGGAGCAAAACAATAGACAAAACTGACCAAAATAAAACTTAATAGCCATCATGCAAGTACTACTTGGACTGACCTCTCTGCACATATCCTTGCAGGGGGAGGCCATAAGAACTACTTACAGGCTGTACCATGTCATAAATGGCAATGGAATCAACTGGTTGACAAGGTGTGCAATCACAGCACTAAGCTTGAGATGCCATCAGACTTAATGCCAAGAAAAATATTAAACAAACGAGATCATACTCGGTCAATATAACAGACCGAGCGGACTGGGATGAGAAATAGACGGACCTAGAGAAAGCGTACATCCGAATATATTCAGACGTCTTCAAAACCAATTGCAGTAGGAGCTGACATATACTGCACTAACCCAAGGATAGAAATACCTATCTGCCTTGGAAAATACTCCTCAATATTTCAAGCGGAAATACATGCCATTAAAATTGGTGCAAGCATGCTTAACCAAATGCAACTTGAAAATAGATTTATTAAAATCTACAGCTCTAAAAGCTATAGAATCCGCTACCTGCACATCTAAGGCAATATGGAGATGCAAAAACAAGGTCATACAGCTTCGGGAAAGGAATAAAATTACCCTTACATGGATACCGGAATATCCTGGGCTTATAGGAGATCAGGCGGCTGACAAGCTTGCCAAGAAAGGAGCAGAATCGAACGTAATAGGTCCAGAACCAGTATTAGGTATTCCTTAAGTTTCGTATAGACCTGAGGGGACGTACCCGCGACGCACGCGCGACGGGCCAAATTCGTGCAGTATGTACGGGCTCGAAGGAGGCGCTCGAGCCGCCCGTTGTGGGCGCGCTGCGATCCATTTTCTGTTGGTATTTTCGACGCGCTCAAAGGGGCCCATCGGAGGCGCGTTGGTACAAGTTTGTAGCAGCTTCCGAGGAAGACACGTCAGAAATTAATAAAAAAAATTAAAAACAAAATCTGTTGCGATGTGGACCGAAGACAAATAACTTGATTTAATTGATTTGTATAGGGGATTTCCAAATTTATGGGATCCAACAAATAGAGATTATTTTAAGAAGGACAAAAAGCTAGATGCATGGAAGGACATTGCCTTGTCACTAGAAGTCTAGACTGACTAGTCTTAGTCTGACATTGTCACGAAATAAACACTAAGTACTAATCAAAGCAGAGGCTAGAATAGAACTGAAAAAAAAAATATCCGACCCGTAGGAGGCGCGTGGCAGGCCCGTCGCCCCTCGCGGATAAAAAGTCGCATAGTGGACGCGCCGTAGGCCCGTCAGAAGAAAAAGCCCGAAAAAAGCGCGCCGCAGACGCGTCGCGGTCACGTCGCGTGCGCGGCGCTTTAGGTCTGTACCCGGCTTTACATTACGGCAAAACACACAATCACACCCAGGTTCTGGGAGAGATTACGAGGACACAACCATACGAAGGCTTTTATACCGGACGCAACAAAAAAGGTTTCATAAGGAAACTTAACAGGAAGTACCTAAATGTCCTAATAGGAATGTATACCTGTATGTATGAATGTGAATGTAATGAATTCTTAAAAGCGTAGACACCAATAAAGCTACTAAACTCGATGGAATTCCAGCCCTAATACTAAAACGTTGTGCAGACGAATTGACTCCTCCCTTATGTAGACTGTTCACGGCATTGTATAAGCAGGGCCAATTTCCAACAAGCTGGAAAACTGCTCGAGTGCAAGCTGTACCCAAAAAGGGTAAGAAGACGATGCCCTCCAATTACCGCCCGATTGCACTAGTTCCAGTAATATCGAAGATTATGGAGAAAGCAGTCAACCAACAACTGTTAAGATATCTGGAATCATCTGGACTAATCAGCGATCATCAATACGGCTTCCGAAAGCTTAGATCCACCGGCGATCTTCTGGCCTACGTCACACACTTGTGGACGGAGGCCATGGAGAAGCACGGCGAGTCCCGTTCAGTCGCTCTTGACATTTCCAAGGCATTTGACAGAGTGTGGCATGAGGGACTACTAACCAAGCTCTCCTCAATCGGCATACAAAACTCATTATTGAATTGGATCAAAAGTTTTCTTGAACAACGAACAATGCAAGTAGCCGTCGATGGATACCTCTCCGACAAATTTAACATTAACGCTGGAGTCCCTCAAGGATGCATTCTATCCCCCACTCTTTTCTTGGTATATATCAATGATTTGCTAGGAACCACTGTCAATCCAATCTACAGCTTTGCGGACGATAGCACACTTATTTCCACATTTAAGTCCGCCAAACCAACGACAACCGCAAGTTCTCAGAATCTTAGGCAGCAACAAATAGCTTCAACCAACAACGAATTTAGAGCAATCTTGGAGTGGGGCGATAACAATTTGGTCAATTTTAACGCTAAAAAAACGCAGGCTGCAGTATTTACGATGAAGACTAACCTTGGTGGCCCGGAGCTGGTTATGGCAGGGAAAACATTGCCAATGAAATCATCTTTACATCTTCTAGGAGTCGAGGTCACCAACAGTGTATCTTGGCATGACCACGTTGCCGAGGTTGCCAGGGCGGCTTCCAAAAAACTCGGAGTGCTTTTTAAAACGAAAAAACTGTATACACCAGAACAGCTGCTGACTCTTTGCTCAAATACGCCCTTCCTTCGAGTATTGCTCGCATGTCTGGAGCTCTGCACTTAAGCATAGTTTAAACCTGCTGGATTCTATACAGAATAGAGCTATTCGTCTTATCGACAAACCAGAACTGACAAAGAGTCTGGAGCACAGGAGAAAGGTGGCTGATCTCTGTTTATTCTACCGTTATTATCACGGTAAGTGCTCCTCTGAGCTAGCAGGCCTGATTCCACCCAGGGCTGTTCCGGCAAGAAGGACGCGTCTAGCAGTTGCGGATCATCAACATCGAGTCCACCTGCCTACCCCAAGGACGTCGCTGTATCGGGACTCATTCATCTGGAGAACATCTTCTTTGTGGAACCGGCTTCCACCTCACATATTTCCCGACGCATACAACCTATAGCGATTCAAGATAAATGCCAACAAATATCTTCGCGCAAGCACCACTCCAAGAGTGACATAGGACTTTCCTCTTGTGCTTGTGTTTACCATAAAAAAAATACCAAGACTAGCTGCGTCACCACACGAATACGATTGGTTTGACGGAAATCGCCGTATGCAGACTATGCATGGAGGAGGACGAGACTGCAGAGCTCATCTTGTGCAGATATCCGGCACTAGAAAGAACCAGGCAGGCCACCTTCGGCAATGCTTTACTTAAGACGGAAGACATTACCAATACTTCACCCCGTAAAATCATCGAACTCTAAAAGAGGGCAGACTTGATTGTATAAAGTGTAAACTTGAATATAACTTGATTGTTTAAAGTATAAACACCTTGGAGGGTGCCACAATAGACCTAGGTCGCAATGGAAGGACACAAGGTGCCTCACTCACAGCAAACCTAACCTAAAAGCTAGTACATCGATATTAAAAAATTGTATTTAAATAAAGACCATCAATGTTCTAATAAATAATTTTAAAAAATCACAAGTTTAGATCCATTCATCCCAAAAAAAGGGTTGTCGTCTTTTTAAAAAAAAAATCGATAGTGGAAAGACTTTTCAGAACCTCATAAAAAATTATAGACGTTAAATAATAACAAATAGATAATTAGTATTTGTAAATACTCAAAAAAGAAATACAAATATTAGTACGTCTATGGAAAAAACGGTATAAATGGAGACAATCGATCTTTTGATGAATAATCTAAAAAGGTCACAATTTTTAAAATCATTAATTAAATTAAGAAGCTTTTCAGAATTCAATAAAAAAACGTTATAACAAGTAGGTAAGAGTTTTTTAATTACTAAAAAAAATATTAATCTTAATAAATGTTATCGACATTTTTTGAATGATTTTAGAATCATTCTTTACATACAAAAAGTATCGACATACTGAGAGAGTTTTTCAAAATTTAATATAAATCCGTATATTGTACCAAATAGACAAAAAGTTTTTATTAATTCAAGAAAAACATAAATGTTTTAGCAATTACTACAGTAGAAAATGTTTTTAAATGTAAGTCATTTACTTTCTAAATAATAATTTAAAGAATCACAATTTGTAGATTCATTTATTAAATTAAAAGAAGTGTTATTATGGTGATAGTGAAAGGACCGTTTAAAATTCAATGAAAAATCATAGACAATATTAATGTTAGTATGTCGATAGTAAAAACTATTTTTAACGGAAACCATAGACGTTCTAATGAATAATGTAATGAACACAATTTTTATATTTATTCGATAAATAAAAAAATAGTTTTAGTATATCGATAGTGATTAATTTAAGTTGTAAAAAGGTTTGTACGTGTTCCTTTTTCCAGTCTTTAAAAGAAATATTTTCTGTTAGATGGTTGAAAACTGTTGACTTTCTAGATTCTGGCTTCTTTCAGGCAATTCTTCAAGAAATAGTTCTACATGTGATGGAGTTACGTAATTTTTGCCCAAAAATCGACTTTTATATCCTAGAAGAAGCCAGAAAAACAGTTCTACGAAAAGGTTTTTCCTTTTCCAGTTTTTGAAATAAACATTTACTGCCAGATAGTTGAAAGCAGTTTTATTTCCAGATTCTTGGTGCTTTCATGCAGTTCTGCCAGAAATCTTTTTATATTTCATGTAGTTATATCATCTTTCTATTTCTAAAAGTGCTTTCATCATCTAAAAGTGCTTTTGATGTCCCGGAAGAAACAAGAACAACAGTTCAACTAAGAAGGATATAAAATGTTCGAGCGAAGAGTCTTATCGATCCTTGACAAACGTTTTGGGAATACTTTAATGACTTTAAGTTTCTTAACTGCTAGTCAGAGCAAAAGCTTCTCCTATGTCGATTTCAGTTTGCTCTAAGAATGCACCAACAACATACTGCATTATTTTACCTCTCACTATTTTACTTTACTATATGCCACGACTAAGTAAACTAACAAAACTAAGGTAACGACAAAACTAAGGTGAAAACGTTTTACTTGTCCATTATATAATCACTTTGTAGACAAGCAGTGAGATGTTATACAATCGTAACAAGGGAAATATCCACATTAAATAATCAACCCCGCAAGAACCCCTCGTAAATTTTCCAAGCACGCCTGCATTTGTTAAAAACACGCGAACATGCAACACGATAGAAGAATGTCGCTCTAAATAAAAATTTAAGAAAGGGCGGGGGCGAGGGTGAGAGGCGGCACGATACTTCGGCGATAATTTATACAGAAAATTTCCACTAAAAGGGATAATTTAATTAATGAAGCTCTGCCGTGATGTAAATGTCTCCTCGGATGTACTCGGGGGTGTGGGGAAATACAAGAGAGGAGTCAAAGACTCAGAAATGATTAATGTTCCATTGCGCATCAGTCAGTCACATTCAAAGCGAATTTCCATTTGCCGCGTTCGTCGTCGTTTCTGCTTGAATGTGCTTTCGTTCCCTACCACCCTTTATAAATAAGATAAGACGGGTAAATGGGATGATGCGATGCATCCCTCACCTCACTCCCTACACCCACCCCGGAATTTGGTAACTTTTTGGTTTTAATATTAATGCGCTTAGTTTATTAGGAATTTAACTAAGATCCGGAATTTAGTTTAATATTTCACTTATCTGGTCTTTATTTAAATGTCGTTTATATCAAGTGCTTTAAATAAAAAAGGAGAAATACACTTGACAGTCTTGCTTGACAAGTCATTTGTACATTTTTATTATAGAAATACCAGTTTTTAAGATATTTTATCTCAACAGAGTTAACAGTGCAGGCACCTTTATTTAGGGTATCATATTATTATGAAAATATAAATACGTTAATTATTCTGCTAGTTTTTGTACAATTTTATTAGTATTCTGTAGTTAAAGTTGATTCGTAGAGTTTCTTTAGGGTTCTACTTACGTTTGGTTTATTATTTTCATCTATAGTGTTTAGTTTTTAAGCAGTTCATCTTGTTCGAGAGCCCCATTTGGCCCAAATTTAGGTTATTTAGGTTATATTATTGTAAATCCCTGTAGTTCTAATTTTCTAGAATTTGTATACTTGCTTGCTTTGACTGTCAGTATTCTCCTAAAATTATTGGTCTCTTTAGGCAAAAACAATGAAGATAATTCTAAATATTTCGAAACTGTTCCATCGGGTTGTAAAAAGGACGCCCTTCGTGACAATTCTATTTTAATTGTTTAGTCAGTTTTTACCTTGGAAACAATTAAACGACAGTCAAGGCGAGTTAGGTTAGTGCTTTTGACGTTGACAATAAAAGTGTGTTCCCGAATTTCGTTACAATTGGTGTCAAAAGTAAAGGATATTTGGAAGCTCATTTTAGTGGATGCCTTTAACAAGAAGTCAGGCCAAGATGGAGACCGAGAAATTGATGGAGCTGCTATTAAGGCAGTTTGAAGACCAAAAAGTAGAACAAGAAGAACGAGACCGTAAACAGAAGGAAGAATAAGAAGAACGAGACCGTAAACAGAAGGAAGAACAAGAAGAACGAGACCGTAAACAGAAGGACGAACAAGAAGAACAAGACCGCAAACAAGAAGAACAAGAAGAACGAGACCGTAAACAGAAGGAAGAACAAGAAGAACGAGACCGCAAACAAGAAGAGCGAGACAAGAAACAGGAAGATTTACTAAAGACAATTAAATCTGACCTGAAGAAGGAAAATGAAGACCTGATAAGGACCATGAAAGATGACCTAAAGAAAGAAAATGAAGACCTGATTCGAACCATGAAAGATGACTTACTTAATTTAAAAGATAATCTTAAAAAGGAGCAGGAGGAACGAGACAGAAAACAAAAAGAACGAGTTTTACAACTTAAAGAAGATCTGGAGAAGAATCAGAAATGATTAATGACTAACTTTGAAGCAACGGTAGAAGAAGAATTGGGGCAAGTACAAAAAAAGATCCAAGAACTAGAGATAAAAGTAAAACGGGCTCCTGTTCATCCCGATTCTGGAATGCAAACAACGATGAAAGTAAAGCCACCAAAATTCGACGGCAAAGAAGCATGGAGTACCTATTTGAATCAATTTGAGGCCGCTGCTAGGGAAAATCACGGGGATAACGAAGAAAAGGCAATCAATCTTAAGCTAAGCCTTAGAGGAGAAGCTACAGAAATATTAAGAATGGTGCCATCTGAGAAACAGCTTAATTTCGACGTACTGGTGCGTACCTTAGAGATGAGATACGGTGAAGCCCATCTACAACAAGTGTACCAGGCTCAATAGAAATCTAGAAGACAACAACCCGAGGAAGGACTCCAACAGTTTGAGGCCGATGTTGCTCGATTAGTAAATCTGGCTTACCCTTCAGCCCCAACAGAGTTCCGAGAACAAATTTCTATAAATTGTTTTATTGACGGAGTTCGAGATCCAGGTACTAACCACGCTCTAAGGATGGCTCATCATAAAAGTATGTCAGAAGCTTTGGCCCATGGACTAGAGTAGCTAAGCAGCTTTTCAAGCAACTAGATGGCAGACACGAATAAGACAAATCAGAACTTCGGAAAGTGATCTCGAAGACCGCCTAAAGAAGAATGAATCATTATTAGCGAGGAAACCTAAAAGACCATTGCAATGCTGGAATTGCAATGAGGAGGGGCACCTTAAACGTCAATGCCCCAAGCCTTTAAGAGATCCAAGGAACCAGGAAAAACTTCAACTAGTCAGCTTTATGGGGCGCAAACTGGCTGGGTGCTACCAAGCCCCACGTATAAGACTAAACCGGCTGCCACATGCTGGAGAGAGCTTGGTAGTGCCGGGAAAAATATGCGGCCGTGAATGTGAGATGGTAGTGGATACAGGATCAAGTCATACTATCGTGAAGCCGAACATCGTAGCACAATGTAGGCTTTCAGCACCACCCAAATTAATTCTGGAGTCTGCAAATGGAAAAAGGATCCCGATTCTTGGATTGCATGAAGCTACAGTTACAATTGGCTTAACAACATTCCAACAGCCAGTACTAGTGGCAGAAATCATGGATGATGTCATATTAGGATTAGATGTTATGAATGCTCAGCAGTTTTAAATGGATGTATATAACCGGATATTGACGACGAGAAATGAAGAGATTTTTATGCACCACCTATATGAAGATAAAGTAAATACCAGAGTCATTAAGTTATTCAAGGATGTTACTATACCAGGAAATTCAGAGGTGGTGGTTAATGCTACAACTGGAGGAAAAGAGGGAGAAACTGTTTTGATTGAGCCCATGGAAAACTGCAAACTATATGATCAAGGAATTTTTTCCGTCGTTATCTAGACGTTATCTACGCAGAATAAATCTACTGTTTTGGTTCGAATGGTAAATTTAAAAGGATATGATCAACACCTGAAACAAGGAGAGAACATTGGCGTATGCTCTGAAGTAGTGGCAGTGATGAAAAATGCTGATAGAAGTCGTTATTCAAACAGACCTTTTCCTGTATGTTTACAAAACCTATTTGAAGAATCTTCTGCCAATTTAACCATGGACCAGTGTAGTAAATTGCGACGTCTTCTTGAAGAAAATCAAGATGTGTTTTCCTTGCACGATAAAGACCTGGGAAGAACTGATTTGGTGCAGCATCGAATTAACACTGGAGACAATGCTCCGATTAAACAAGCACCTCGAAGAATTCCGATAGCTAAACAAGGAGAAGTTTCCTCAATGCTTCAAGAAATGACGACACAAGGAGTGTTAGAACCTTCTCAGAGTCCTTGAACATCTCCAGTTGTGCTAGTGAAGAAAAAGGATGGATCCACTAGATTTTGTGTAGACTATCGGCGACTGAATGACATTACCAAGAAAGACAGTTATCCCCTACCAAGAACTGACAACATCCTGGACACGCTATCAGGTTCACAATGGTTCTCAACACTCGATCTAAAAAATGGATACTGGCAGGTAAAGATGCACCCAGAAGATAAGGAAAAGACCGCATTCTCAACTGGAACAGGACTTTGGCAGTTTACAGTAATGCCCTTTGGACTCTGCAATGCTCCAGCTACCTTTGAAAGACTTATGGACACAGTTTTACGTGGAATGACTTGGGAATTATGTTTAGTTTATCTGGATGACGTTATCATACTGGGGAAAACATTTGAAGATCATTTGAAGAATATTCAAAAGGTATTTGTTAAACTGCGAGAGGCCAACCTGAAGCTAAGTCTTAAAAAATGTTGCTTATTTCAAAAAGAAGTTCGATACCTTGGCCATGTAATATCAGAAAAAGGTGTCAAGACTGATCCAGATAAAGTAGAGGCAATCGAAAAATGGCCACGACCCACTGAAAAACACCAGTTAAGAAACTTTCTGGGCCTTTGTACCTGTTACAGAAGATTTCTAAGAAATTTCGCTAATCTTGGAAAGCCTCTACATAAGCTCACGGAGGACAAAATGGTATTTAGTTGGTTAACAGACTGTGAAGAAGCATTTCAACGGTTAAAAAGAGCATTATGCACATCTCCAATTTTAACATATCCGATTGCTAGACAAACTTTTATTTTGGATACCGATGCGAGTAATGTTGGAATTGGGGCCGTTCTATCACAAAAATATGAAGATGGCGAGCAAGTGATAGCTTATTTCAGTAAAACGTTATCAAAACCAGAAAGAAACTATTGTGTCACCAGACGAGAGCTATTGGCAGCAGTAAAAGCTATTGAACATTTCCATAAATATTTGTATGGTCAACGATTTATCCTTAGAACCGACCATGCATCGTTGAAATGGCTGTTTCAGTTTAAAAACCCCGAAGGACAAATAGCAAGGTGGCTTCAACGATTACAAGAGTATGACTTGACAATAGAACATAGGAAAGGCGCATATCACCAAAATGCCTATGCTTTATCGAGAAGACCCTGTATTGAAACATGTCAACGTTGTTTTAAAAAGGAATCAAAACAGCATCCAGAGATATTTACTTGTAATTGTATTGGCCTTCACAGTTCTAAAGAGTGAGATGTGGCTAGTTTAATCCAAGATCAGTGTGATGACCCAGTATTTGGTCTTATTTACGAACTGAAATCTCGAGAAATTTCAAAACCAGAATGGAAAGACATTTCTGACAAATCTCCAGAACTTATTGGTCTTAATGGAATTCATTGGTTATAAAAGATGGATTGTTAAAAAGAGTCTGGGAGAGCGTAGATGGAAAAGAAAAGACATATCTGACAGTCCTTCCTCGAAAACGGATTCCGGAAGTGCTTGAAGCTGTTCATGGCGGTGTCGGCGGAGGACATGTTGGAGTTAGTAAGACCTTGGCAAAAGTGAGAGAACGGTTTTACTGGCTGAACAGTCATCAAGATGTTGAACGCTGGTACCGACAGTGTGAGCAGTGTTCGTCAAGCAAGGGCCCAAGAACACGGACAAGAGGAAAGATGATGCAGTATCTTGTTGGTGCACCCTTTGAACGATTACTTTAGTAAGTGGCCTGAGGTTTATCCGATTCCAAACCAAGAAGCAACGACAGTAGCTGAAGTGCTGTTCCAGAACTGGATTTGTCGATTTGGTGTACCCAGAGAGATACATTCAGACCAAGGAAGGAATTTTGAGTCACAAATTTTCCAACAAGTATGCCAGTTGCTGGGAATCAATAAGACCCGTATAACCCCACTACACCCTCAGTCTGATGGAATGGTTGAAAGATTTAACCGCACATTTGAAACCTATTTGAGGATGGTGGTAAACTCTAAGCAAACCGACTGGGATACCTGTATACAACCATTCCTATTGGCATATCGTTCTTCTATCCACAAGTCAACTGGAAAAAGCCCGGCAAAAGTTGTCTACGGTGATGAACTTTGTTTACCTTTGGACATTATTACTGGAAGACCCCATAAGTCTGAAACCCTTGAGGAGTACGTCGACCATTTACAAGAGCGTTTACAAATTGTTCACGAACAAGCACGGGATAAACTTCATCTAGAAAGTAACAGCATGAAATCACGTTATGACATAAAGGCAAATTCTACCGGTTTTAATCCTGGGGATAAAGTCTTGTTATACAATCCACGGAGGACGAAGTGCAAGTCACCAAAGCTCCAGAAGGATTGAGAAGGTCCATTCAATATGGTCACCAGAATCAACGACGTGGTGTACCGTATCCAGCGACATCCGACAGCGAAGATGAAAATTGTAAACATCGTCCGGCTAGCACCCTATCATGGCTCAGGTGGTCCCATGTTTGATCGTATTAGCCATTGGCTGGTACTGTCTTAGAAGGTCAAGAAGAGCACTAAAAAGTCAAATAGCAAGAGAGATTGCAAGAACCCAGCAGATCGCGTAAGAAGGTAAAACTGGTTGTTCCACACCGGAGCCAGCACCGAGGGAACGTTCCTAGCAGTTGCGCAATGCGGCTAGGGCGTAACGAGGGATACCAAGCTGTCAATATTAACAACCCCCGAACCCAAATATTACATGTTACAACACTAACTAATATTATAATTTTAATTAGTATGTAGAAGTTTTAGGACAAATGAGCGCAGAATTTATTGAGCTTTTAGATAGAATTACACAACTTAATTTAAGAAAAGAACCTCAGGTTCGTAGAGAATAAGTAGATAGGAATAAAAAGTTACAAGAGGAGTTTAAGGGTTTAGAAAATAAGTATGAGGAAATAAAACATAACTTTAATAAGGGCGTTCATGATAATCAAGTAATAGGTGAAGTTCAAGTAATAGTAGATGTTAAAAGAATAGTTACAGATATTAAATCTAATTTTAGTTTGTTCAGGGAGTCTCCATTAACTAGATTAAAGGAAATTAATACAAATAAGTTATCGATAGATAATAAATTTGATACTGAAGAAACATTTGTACAAGAACCTTTAAACATGGCTGAAAAATTTGATTTAAGAACAGCTTATTCATTATTACCGAACATGGACGATACTGACGTTACCACCAAACAGCTCATCGATGGTATCGAACTTTATAATGAAATGTTAGATAATAATAGATAAGATATGTTAATTAAATATATTTTAAAAGTTAAACTATCTCAAAATGCCAAATTAAAATTAAAATCACAAAACGCAACGGTAAACGAGTTAGTTAGGGACATTAAGATTCATTTACTTACTAAGCAGTCGGCTACTGCTCTAACAACTTTATTAGTTAATGCAAAGCAAGAAAATAAGACTATAAAGGAATATGGAAAAACAATTGAACAGCTTATGCTAGGTTTTACTTTATCTCAGGCAGTTGATGAAAATTTTGTATCTATTCTAAAGCAAGTTAATGAAAAAACCGATATTAACCCTTTTACAAACGGGTTAAGAAATCGCGATTTAAGAACCATAGTTAAGGCCGGAAATTATACAACTTTAAGGGATGCAATAAATGGTGCGTTAAACGAAGATATAATCAAATCGCCGGCAGACGTGTCCGGAAATCTTTCATTTAAGGGGGCAGAATCATAGGTATTCTCCAAATCATTCAAACTCTCGAGGGAGAGGTTATCAAAATTTCTATAGAGGCAGACCTAATAATCGACAAATTTTAATAGATACAATAACAACAATTTTAGAAGCAATAACAACTTTACATACAGTGCTTTTCTTTGAAGTCCCCCGCCCCATTTATTTTTTGAACGGGTCAAAAAAAATTTTTGAAACTTGGCATAAGTAAATTGGTCTATAGATACTATTTTTCACTGTAAACTAGGTAGTTGTAAATTCCAAGATGGCGGCTGGGCGACATCTTGAGAAAAAATTTTAAATAGAAAGGGGGGTAGAGTGGTACCTCATTTTAAAGGTCTCAATGAGTACTTTATAACCCTAAAATATTAGACCCATATCTTAACTCGTTTCAAAATGGTGGCCTAATAAAAAAGTATTTTTTTTATTTTAACGTTTTACATTTTTATGATTTTTGAATAGGTAAAAATCAGTGTACGAAAATAAATGCGTCACTATTTTATTTTGACATAAAAACGACAGTTCTAAATGTCAAAATAACACATAAGCGCCATCTTGAATAAATGCATTAAATAGAAATCTTGTGTTACCTCATTTAAAAGGTTTTATTGAGTACTTTTAATATTTATTACATGGACTCGGTGGACTCCGTTTTGACCTGTCTAAAAGTAACAGCCAAAAAAATACACTGTTGCGATTTTAATAAATATTAATTATATAATAAAATATATAATAAATTATATAATAAAACGTTTTTAATAATAATATACAAATAATTGATAATTTTTGAATTTTGGATTTAAAGATTAACTTTTTGGTTTCTAAAGACTTACTGAACCGCCCTCGTATGTCACATTTCACGTTAAAGGTTATTGAACACACTAAACGTTGATAAGATGTTACGAGATGGAATTATCGAAGAAGCTTGTTCCGAGTGGAACTCACCACTTCTTTTAGTTCCAAAACAGCAAGATAAAAACGGAAGTAAAAAATTTAGGATTATCATAGACTACCGACTTCTAAATAAACAAATTAAGGACGAAAAATTTCCACTGTCAAATATAATGGAAATTTTGGATTCCTTATCAGGTGCAGTCTATGTTTTTCATTTAGATTTGGCACAGGCATATTACCAATGTGAATTACATCCAGAGAGTAGACCCTGTACATCTTTTACTACCGATAGAGGTCAGTTTCAAATGAAACGTCTAGCAATGGAGATGAAAATTTCTCCAAATGCTTTCTCAAGACTTATGACTGCAGAGAACTAAGGCGAATTAATCCAGATAGCTGCAATTTACATGATCAAACTAAAATATATTTTAATGAAGACCTAACACCGCAAAAGCAAACTTTATTCAAGAAGGCTAGGGAATTAAAAAATAATAAAAATTTCTACTCATCATACACCTACAATGGCAAAATCTACATTAAAAAACATAGTACCAACACACCCATCCGGATCAGATCTGACAATGATTTGCTGCAGCTTGAATGACCACTGTGGTCCTATTAACCATGCCATAGACAAGGACCCACCTATGTTCCAGAGCTTTTCCAAGGCGAAGCAGAACTTTTGGATGAATTAACAGACCAAAGTGAAAGTTTAGGTCAGTTACTAAATTTTAGTCAATTGTCTGGGGAAATTAATATAAATCGAAAATTATTAAATATTTTACAACTTAATGTAAGGAGTTTAAAACACAATTTTAATGAGGTTCTTTTGCTTATAGAAAATTTTGACCTTTCTTATTGTGATGTTTTGGTTTTTACAGAAGCCTTTCAAATTAAAAACACCGATTTTTACCATATTCCTGGGTACAACCTATTTTACAATAAATTAAAGAAATTATAATAAAAACGATGGAGTTGTAGTATATATAAAGTCTAATGTTAACGTTGGATTCACAACGCAAAAATTACTAATTTCTGGGGCCACCATTGGCAGATTTGTTTTTTCTGTAAATAATATACCTTTTGGTCTCTCAGCGGTCTATAAGTCGCCTCCGATTCCTGTGAATGACTTTATTGATGAGTTGGAAATATTTTTTGCAAACAATGTAACAGAAGATTTTGAAATTTTTACCGGAGAAATTAATTTAAATTTGTATAATACAAACGAAAGAGACAAAACAAGCGTAAATAAGTATATGTCAGTACTAAATTCTTTTGGGTTTCAACAATTTATTGGGATTCCGACTAGGGTAACTAACGAGACAGAAACTTGCATTGATCACTTTTTTATAAAAAGTAGGGGTGGTTCTTTAATTAAGTCATTTGTCTTGAACACACACACAACAGACCACTTCCCTATCATGTTGCAAATTGAATCCCAAATTATTCAAAGTCAAAGAAAAAAGAAAAATACATTCCACATTATAGACTATGACAAGTTTCTTAATTTAATCAAAAACGTGAACTGTACGGACACCATAGAAATAGCAGATGTTGACATGGCAACCCAAAACTTTACAAACAAATTTATAAACCTTTTTAATTCATGTAGGATAGAAAGACACTCTAAACATAAGGTAAGAAAGATAAAAGAATGGATATCACAGGAACTAATTATTGCAATCCGTAAAAGGGACAAACTAAGGAAGAAATTGAAAAAATTATAGTACACAGCTTAATGAGGAGTACAAACAATTTAGAAACTAATGTGAATGATTTTATTAAAAAAACTAAGTATGAGTATTATAAAAGCCAAATTACAGAACATAGTAAAAATATAAAAAAGTTTATCAAATTATCAGAGACGCCACAAACACAAAAACAGATAGGAAGATTGAAGCCAGCATAATGGACGAAAGTAACAAGAAATTTTCAACAAATAAAGAAATGGCCAATTATTGCAATAAATATTTTATTAATGTTGGAAATAAAATGAAAGATAAGATTTCGCCTCCGGAGAAAAATATCCGTATAAACGATATCCTAGAACTAGCAAAAACCTCATTATTTTTAACACCTGTACATAACAATGAAATAATTAAACACATTGCAACACTAAAGACAAACGCTGCCCCAGGAATAGATCTCATTCCAACACGTGCCATAAAACTAACTAACAAATACATAGCTGAACCTTTAAGTCATATTATAAACCTTATCTTTACAAGCGGCACTATACCGAAGTACTTTAAACAATCGATTGCCACGCCAATACATAAAAAAGGCCCCACATCCAAAATTGAGAATTATCGACCAATTAGTTTATTAAACAACTTTTCTAAAATTCTAGAGAAATGCATTAAGGATCGCTTAAAATCATTTCTAAACTCGCTTGGTGTATTATCAGATAATCAATTTGGATTCTCAGAGGGTATCAGCACAACACATGCAGTCTATAAACTCATATCTGAAGTTACTAATAACCTTAACAACGGTAAAAAAAGTATTGCTGTTTTTATAGATCTTGCTAAGGCCTTCGATACTGTGCCACACAACTTCCTTATAAATACTTTAGAACACTATGGGGTTAGAGGTTTGGCAAAACAGGTACTTCGGAGTTACTTTGAGAACAGAGAACAATTTCTTAAACTAAATGATACTCTTAGTGATCCTGAAATAATTAACATAGGTGTACCCCAAGGTACAATTTTGGGACCAATTCTCTTTGTGGCCTATATAAACGAATTGCTGAAATTAAAAATACCAGGACATATACTAAGTTTCGCCGATGACATGACCTTAATTTTCAAGGGCAACACATGGGAAGAAGCGAAAAAGACTTTGTGTGTGGGTTTTGGACAGGTCAGGGATTGGTTATGTACCCAAAAACTCACGATAAACATGGAGAAGACAAATTATATAGCTTTTTCTATATGTAATAAAAATAGACCACTATTTAACTATATAACTGTCAACCATAAAACTAACGAAGTAATCACTGAAACTTATAAAACTAAATATCTTGGCATTATTATTGACCAACACTTAAAATGGAATCAACATATTGGTTATCTCTGTGATAAAGTCAGAACTTTAATACATACATTTTATGTTCTTCGGGAAATAATGGGCAATAAATTATGTTTGCTTGTTTATAAATCATTAGCTGAGTCTCTCCTCTCGTATTGCATAATTGCATGGGGCGATACTTATAAAACTATTCTTCAACCTTTAAAAGTAGTACAAAACTACATTCTTAGGGTCATTCATAAGAAAAATAAACTCTGCTCTACCGAGTTACTTTATAATGAAAATATTAGTGATATAAGTCATCTGTATGTAAAAAACGTATGCTCTTTTGTACATAAAACTGATATAGCAAAGAGACAAATCACGCATTCCCAATGTGCCAGAAGTAATATGTACAACAATTTGAATTTACCACAAAATCATAAGCAAATAAACCTTCATTTTATAGATTATTTAGGGCCAAAATTTTATAACTTACTTCCTCCTGATATTAAAAATATAAAAAACCATAGAATATTCAATAGAGAATTAAAAAACTACATATATATTAATTTTAATAAATTTAGACCAATGATTAATTGAATTTACTGGTTCAACAGCGTATTATGTTTGATCTTTTCTTTTCGTGGTTTTAATGTAAATAGTGTATATTTTTAAATGTAACAGATTTATCTGAAATTAGGTTATTTTTATTTAGGTTCAATTTTGTTTTTGATTATTATTGATATTGAATTGATTTAAAACATGTATTCTGTTATATTTCTTACTAGTTATTTTTGTGTATAATATGTATATTGCTCTGTTAATAAGTTTATTTTGATTGTTAAGGAAAGAGTTGGAATCCAAGCATTTTTTGTAAGAGTATAATTTGGTTTTTCTGATATTGTAATTCGAACATAAGCATGCACAAGTATTAAGTTACTTAAATGTTTATTTCGTATATTATAAACATTTCGTATATGTAATTGTATTATAAGAATAACCGAGAATAAACGAGATTGAACCCAGATTTTCAGCGATGGCGGGTTTAAACTACGGTGCATGTTTTATTTATCTCGATGACTTAATTGTTTTTGGTAATTCATTACAAAATCATAACACAAATTTGATAAAAGTCCTTGAAAAATTGAGAAGAACAAACCTAAAACTCAATCCAAACAAGTGCGAATTAAAAAAAAAAAGAAATTTTGTATTTAGGTCACATTATATCAGCAAAAGGTATTTTGCCTGACCCTGAGAAAACAAAAGTAATTTCAAGTTACCCAACACCTACAACCGCTGATGAGTGTAAAAGGTTTGTGGCTCTTGCAAATTACTATAGAAAGTTTATTAAGAATTTTGCTTATATCGCACAACAGTAGCGGCTCGTCAGGGGACGCGGGTGAAGCGCCGCTGCACGAAGCGCCGCTGCCCCACATTTTAAAAAATTTAAGAGTTTTAAAATCGACATCTTTACGTTTACAATTTAGTTTGTTTTATATTTTATAACAAATTAGTTCTTTATTTTATCTGATTTATTAAAATTAGTGTAATCCTATAAAGAATATATTTGTAAAAGTATTCAGAAACCCGATCGCGCTAAACATATTCTCATAAGAGCAGCGGCGACCGCCACCGCATGTGTCAATGCAGCACAATTAGCAGAAACAATAATCCGATGCAACACCTCCCCCCGCGCTTGCGACGGTTGCTATGGCAACGGACGAACAAACACGCGGGGTAATTTACAGAACGGCGCTGCGTATGCATGCCGCTACCAGCCAAAGGTTCTTATTCTATTGACTTAGTTCTTGTTTATCGGAAGTAAATTCCATCGCGTTTGGGAATTTTTTTTATAAAATGTTGCCGTCATATGCCGACCCAATTTGCATCTTGATAGAAACACCGTTTTCTAGGTGGAAAAACGATGATAAAAAGGACTTTTTAAATTCAGAGAGACCTAAGCCTTTTCTCGATATAGAAAAGCAGGGAAAATCAAAAGATAGAACCTTCGTTCGTAGGTTTAGAAATCAGTGGTACTCTGATTATAAGTGGTTGTGCGGTAGTGTTTATTTAAAAAAACTATTTTGTCTGCCCTGTCTGATTATTGGTGTGAAATCGAGTGTATGGAATAAAGAGGGATTTAATAATTTTGGAAATGTGACAAGAGGTTGTAGTAGACATGAAGCATCTTCGGAGCACATTCAATCTGCCTTGTCCTTTGTGAATTAAAAAAAAAACCTTACAACTATTGAAGACGCGCTAAAGGAAAATTCCAGGTTATGTATAAAACAATTTAACGATAAAGTACTATTAAATAGAAGGTTTATGCAGTTACCCATTCGTGCTACTGTGTATTTAGCCAAGCAAGAGCTAGCATTTCAGGGGCATGATGAAACTTATTCTTCGGACAATCGTGGTAATTTTAAAGAACTTCTGCACTCGTACATATCGATTAGTAACATAGATATTCAAGAGCATTATAAAAAGGTATCATCTATTTTCTCTGCCAATTCAAAAACTATTCAAAATGAACTAATAGACTGCATTTCCGATTATTTCGATGAACATATAGACCGCGAAATAAAAGAATTTAATTTTTTTTCTATTTAAGTGGACGATTCAACGGACATTCTTCAAAAGTCCCAATGCAGCATAATAATTAGATTTGTTAATAGTGCAGGGAAAGTGGTCGAAAGATTTTTAGGATTCTTCGATGAGAGTTCGGACCGAACAGCTGATGGTCTTTTTAACTTAGTTACCAAAAGAATAGAAAAATATGATTATCGTTCGAAATTAGTGGAGCAGTGTTTTGACGGTGTTAGTGTTATGTCTGGACATGTAAATGGTCTGCAATCAAAAATTAAAGTTAAAGCTCCACAAGCCGTTTTTGTACACTGTGCAGCCCATCGTTTTAATTTAGTACTCCAACAGAGTTGCAGTACTATACCACAATGTCGTATTTTTTTTGCAAATGTGAATAGTTTTCCCTCATTTTTTCATCATTCTTCAAAAAGAACTTATGTAGCTCATCAGATCATTAAAAGAAGAATACCTACGTCAGCAATAACGCGATGGACATCTAACTCTAAGATTGTAAATGTTATTCATAATGAATGGGATGGTTTAAAACAAGTATTTGCTGAAATTAGAGACGACAAAACTTCGGATCAAACTTCAATAACTCAAAGCGTTGGTTTCTTGAACCACCTCCATGATTTTAAGTTTGGTCTTTTCATCAGCATTTTTAGTGACATTTTCGAAATTACTAATATTCTTTTTCACAAGTTACAGAAACGTTCACTAAAAATTAGCCTTTGCATGTCACAAATTCAGAACACCCAGCAACTTATTAAAGAAAAGAGAAATGAAAAGAGTTTCTAATCATTATTTAATTTCGTGAGTTTGAGAGTGTCAGTGCCATCGAATTGTCGTCATGGACGAAAAACTTTGACGACCAAAGAACTTTTTCAAAAGTACAAAGTTCTATATTTTTAGATACAATATTAGGACAAATTGATACGAGGTTTCAAGATTTGGAAAAAATTGTTTTTGTTACGTTGATAGATAAAGTCCAGTTCAGAGATCTATTAGAATCTTTGATGTGTCGCAGATGCCGCACTAACTAGTCCGTGCGCCTATGTCATATTTATTGTTGCATGATATATATGTTTAAATGGCAAAATTTTATATTGTCTATCTATGAAATCATTTTAAATATACGTAAAACCCCATGTTTTATACTATTTTTTATTTTTCTTTCGAAAATGTCAATTTTTAGAAAGAAAATAATATCACAAGAAAATAATATTAAAAAATTGACCGCGGACTAAAATCCAAGCATCTTACAAAATATTTTAAACACTTCCAGCACTCACAGACTTGTCACCTCTTTTTAGCCAGTCTAATAAACAAAGATAAAACACCTGCGTTCTGACAATTCCTACTTTAGGCTGTGCAAGTGATTGTGTATCTCTCTCTATCCCACTGAATTTAAGAATTACGGGGCCGTACCCAAATAAATTTTTGGACCGTTTTTGTATTATTTTCGTCGTGTTTTTAAAGAGATCTTTACGGATGGGTCTATCGCCTTTAAAATAGTTGTTGGATGGGTCTATCAGCTTTAATAGTTGGGAGGGGGGCCATGTGAGGTTATTTTTTTATGTGTTTTGCCGGTTATGCTTTTTACACGTTTATAAAAGTAAAGAATTTAGAATTTGGCCTGTATTCCTGTAAATTTTTTGCAGTTTTTACTGTGAGGAACAGTGTTTTTTTATTTGTGTTTGTGGATTTGTTTTGGTATTATACCTAAAGACCTTAAAATGTTTCGACCCTGGAAAAATAGGCAGGAAAATTTGGCAAATGAAGAGGAAAGTGTTTGTGCGGGCTTATGGAGATCGTGGCTGTACAAGAAAGACAATTACATTTGTGATAAAAACAATAAGAGTGATCTGGGCAGTGATTTAGACTTACATAGTTCTGATAGTTCATTTTCTAGTATTGAGGAAACAAAAAGAAGCAAGGGAAGTAGAAGCTACAGAGGAAATCAAGCAGTTTTAAAAGAACAAATTTATCTAAATATCTATAACAATCTAAGGAATGATACTCGGTTCACAAATGATTGTAGTGCTTTGCAAATAATAGCGTTTTTAACAGGGGTTCCCTATAGTACAATATGCCTGTAAAAAAAAGGATTAAAGACAGAATAAAAAGGAAAGATGCAGGACAATCAAAGGGACTTGACATGGATATTGCCAAATTGCTAAGGAAAGGTGTGTATTCTAAATACAAAAACAATGAGGTTCTGACCATATAGACACCTTATCGGCAAGGGACAAACATTTCTCAGTCTCAACCTTGCGGAGATACCTGATAAAACTTGGATTTAAGCTTAAGATGGTTAACAAAAGAGTTGCTATAATGGAATTGTCAGGTGGTGTATAGAATATTTGAGGAAAATTAAAAAAAATTGGGAGGAAGAAAGATCCATATATTATTTAGCAGAAACATGATATGATACATTTATGATTGATGTATGATTTCCATTCTCTGGGAAAAAAAGTCTCTTTTTTGCCATAGTAAGAAAACCATATTTTTATTAATAAAACAAGTTTAAAATTTTGTTTTTTACAGCTTACTGCCCCTGTTGTCCTTCAGTGATACAATAAAGACTGCTTCTTCCACCATTCTCTGGGAAAAAACCCTGTTTTGCTATGGTAAGAAAAACACTGTTTTTAATAAGAAAACAAATCTAAAATTTTGTTTTTTACAGCTTACTACCCCTGTTGTCCTTCAGCAACACAATGAAGACTGCTTCTTCCTCCATTCTCTGGAAAAAAGTCCCTTTTTTGCCATAGTAAGAAAATCCTATTTTTATTAATTAAACAAGTTTAAAGTTTTGTTTTTTTCAGCTTACTGCCCCTGTTTGTCCTTCAGCGACACAATAAAGTATATATAATGTAATGCTTTAGAATCCATATGCTGATGTGCGAGATGAAGTTGGAATCCATGGCGGCAACAGAAAAACTGTTTCCTTCCTTAATGGAAGAAACTGCTAAAGAACAATGGCAAAAAAACAGAATTTACAAAATTTGTATTAACTTTTTGGGCCAGATTCAAAAGAGTGGTTAAATTTATAAAAGTATTGAGTATCCTCACTGTAGTTTTAGGATCCAGTATACTTAAAATGTAGTGTTTTGTATAAGATTTTTAGTTTTTAGTATAAGCATTTATTTTTGTTAATTTTTATCTAATCTCTCCTAATATGCATAATAACTAAATACGAGGCAAACAAATTAATAAATACGTTCAGGATGTAAAGTGTGTTTTTTTTTTATAAGTAAAACTTGTGTCTTTTAAAGGCATAAAGTATAGACAGCCAGATGATTTTTAATGTAAAAGTTTATTTAAAAAATATACTTTCAATTTTCTGACTACATAATTACTTTTTATCAAAAGAAGTTGGTACTAAATATAGAGATGAATATATCATAATATGTATTAATTAAAAAAAACTATAATAAAGGACATTGAATATGGCAGCCACAATCACATTAATAATCACCACCATGTAAAAATAAATCTCAATTCCCAAAAAAAGGAAAATATAAAATTTGAAGACAAACCAAAACATTTTACACTTTTGTGTCAAAAAGTAACTATTTAATGCCTTAATCCACAGAATAAATGGGCCTAAGTAATTTGTCACCTACTCTCTCATTAAACTCAAAAATGCTTTATTGTCAATATAAACATAGAAGTTGTAGACAAAGCCAATAGACTGTACATTAAAGGAATAAAAACGAGAAACTAATTAAAAATAAAATAAAATTATATAGTAAAACTTTAAAAAATACTTAAATGCTAATCATTAAAAATTCATCATAGTTTAGGTGCTACATAGTTTAGTACGCTTTACTAGCAAGAAATATTTTCTTCCTTGTACGTAGGCTTTTTTCAGTCTTAAGTCGTCCTATTTCTAGTGGAAGTTTATTAAACAGCTTTCTCCCTCCATATATGATAGAGCTACGGACAAGTTCAAAATGAGGAATGGGTAGCCTCAACAAATAGTTTTGTCGCGTATTATAGTGGCTTCCTAAGTGGAGTTCCTGTTTATATTTTCTAAAAACTAAGCAAACTGTTTCCAAAATAAAAATACAACACAGGGTTAAAATATTATGACTTACAAAAAGCGGGCGACATGAATTACGAGGCTTGGCCCCACATAGATATCTAAAGGCCCCTTTCTGGAGTACAAACACTGAACTAAAAAGTGAATTTGAACATGAACCCCAAAAGCAAATTCCATATCGAAGGTGCGACTCGATAATCGCGAAGTATGCAGATCTGGCGATGGAGAAATTAAGACTGGTGGCAATAACCCTTAGGGCGTAGCAGCCTGATGAGACTTTTCTACATACATTCACAATATGGTCTTCAAATTTAAGGAACTTGTCTATGGAAAGACCCAAAAACTTAGTGAACGGTGGCATGTTGATGGCTTCATTATTTAAACATATATCATTTGTATTCCATTTAAGGATATTTGTTTTGGAAACATTAAATGTCAAAAAATTTGCATCACACCAGTCTTTTATTTTTAACAAATCTGCACGTATATTGGCCTCCATTTGAGAAACATCAGAGTCGTGCCAGAGGATGGTGGTATCATCGGCACACCAGTTACCTGCAGTTGTGGCAAATCGTTCACATAAATGAGAAAAATTAAAAGACCAAGTACTGATCCTTGCGGAACACCCACATTTATATTAAGTTCCTTAGACACACCACCATTAAATTTGACAGCCTGGACACGATTTGATAAGTAGGAACGAAACCACTCAAGGGTAGTTCCCCTGAAACCATAGAGCTCCAGTTTCATCAGCAGCACTCTGTGACTCATGCAGTCAAATGCCTTGGACAAGTCACAGAATACCGCTGCTGCAACTTCACCAACATTCAGTCGGTTGTACAGGTGCTCTAGAAAGCTAAAGATAGCATCATTTGTGCTCACAGACTCACGAAAGCCAAACTGCTGAAGACTCAATAGGCCAAATCTATTTGAAAATGAAACCATCCTCACCTTAACGAGCCGTTCCACTATCTTGGCTAAAGTAGGCAATAACGCTATAGGTCTAAAGTTAGAAGGACAGTCGCGATCGCCACCCTTGTAAAGAGGAACAATCATTACATAAATGAAAAGTTAATTGACTCGGCCAAGACTTGCAAAGCAACAAGAGGTAAAACAGAAAATATTTTAAGAGAAAGCCCATCCCAACCTGATGAACTCTTATTCTTAATATTAACCATTAACTGTTTAAGCTCTTCTACACTTGTGGGGGCAAAAAAGAGAGATTCGGCTACTACCACATTGCTGAGATAGCTCCTGGGATCTATTTTTTGTGAGAGATTGGCTGCAAGGTTACTAGCAATATCACAGTAGAAGGAATTGAGGACATTGGAATCTAAGGTACTTGGAATAACCAAGACATTATTTTCACCCCTAAGCTCATTTAAAATCTTCCAAGACTCTTTTGCTCTGTTGAAGGAATTATTTATCCTCCTTTGAAAGTAGGTCCACTTAGCCATTCTGGTTGAGTTTCTGTAAATCTTGCGGTATCTGTTATAATAATTTAAAAATGTTGCATTGTTCATAGCGTATTTCCTAATGTAAAAAAGGAAGCGCATATTTTTCCCAGATACTCGTAAACCCTTAGTATACCAAGGTTTTCTATTTTGTTTCTTAATATTGACAACAGGAAAAGCAGTGTTAAAATTGTTTAATACTATTTGATGAAAGCTATGCAGTGGGTTAACAGTAGTCAATACATTATTCCAACTTGACATATTGCAAAGCAAAGAGACTTGACTTGTTATAAGGGACTGATGGCGCTAAAAACTAAACTTATGAAATGAAATTTTTTGGTTAAACTCATTTAACGTACTTAAATCTTATATTTAAATTAAATATTATCTTGCTATCAACTATCCTGAATTTCTAACTTAATAAAGCTAAACTCAAAAATCCCGAATAATAAAGTTTTAAATACAAATAAATTTTAAGGCCGGACCTGTGCAACTTTTCACGCTTGAGTGGCTGTGACTAAGGTCAGGCGTTTAACAAAATAGTACGTGGGCACATGCAGTCACATTTTACGAATCAAATGTATAAATTCTTAAAAAAATGCTTAAAACATTTATTTATTTAATGAAATGATTAAATATCGCTTAGAATAATATTTTATGACTCTTTCCACATAAAATTTTGCGGTTTAAAGATGCATGTCATGTGACAATACAAGCGACACCGGCACACGGACTATTTGCGGTACATCAAAGATTCTAATAGATATCTGAACTGAACTATACAACTAAGTTTGAAGAGTATTCTAGGGATTTTCCCATTGAATCATTAAATAATTTAAAAGACTCTTTCCCTAATATATTTACTGATTTGCTACGGCTAAAAAATGAATTAAACTTCATCTATAATGACGAAAATAACCGCAATATTCAGTAAGATAAACTGTTGGAACTTACAGAACTTGGAGTTACACGAAAATAGTGACATTTTTAAAGAAGCTGCAAAATTAATTCGTCTAATTGTGACCATTACTTCTACAAGTGTTTCAGTTGAACGTAGTTTTTCTTGCTTAAAAAGAATTAAAACATACCTACGGAATTCAATGACAGAAAATAGGCTTACTAACTTAGCAAAGATTTCTATTGA